>NW_009259694.1:1126433-1193973 GCF_000687185.1 Egretta garzetta | reverse complement strand
CAAATCCTGTTTTCAAGGTGTTTCCAATAATGAGGATCTCCCAGGCTTTCTGTTACCTCAATAAATTGAGAGCCAGTTCTGAACACACTATATACATATTGGCTTTGATCAATGTCTAAGGATCTGTCAACCTGCAAGAAAACATCTCTTTCTCTTCTGTTCATCTTTTCATATCTGTATTCTATCACAATTCTCAAAGCAAGGCCAACTAACTGCCCTCTTTTACCTAGGGGCCCACGGTTTAGAATTCACCTGGTTCAGTAACTTCTTGAGAAATTCTTTAGCAATTAGACAGCAAGATATTCTTTACATTAATGTAAAAGCCTTGCTTTATGGTAGTTTCTTGTTATATAGTTAGTCTCACCTCCGTCCCTGGAAAGGTGATGGAACAACTCATTCTGGGTGTCCTCTCCAAGCAAGTAGAGGAAAAGAAGATCATCAGGAGTACCCAGCATGGATTCATCAAGGGGAAATCATGCCTGACCAATCTGATAGCCTTCTATGATGGCATGACCAGCTGGGTAGATGAGGGGAGAGCGGTGGATGTTGTCTACCTTGACTTCAGCAAGGCTTTTGACACTGTCTCCCATAACATCCTCATCGGGAAGCTCAAGAAGTGTGGGTTGGATGAGTGGACAGTGAGGTGGATTGGGAAGTGGCTGAACGACAGGGCTCAGAGGGTTCTGATAGGCAGGGCAGAGTCTATTTGGAGGCCGGTAGCTAGTGGAGTTCCCCAGGGCTCAGTACTCGGCCCACTCTTGTTCAACTTGTTCATCAATGACCTGGACGAGGGGACACAGTGTACCCTCAGCAAGTTCGCTGATGACACAAAACTGGGAGGAGTGGTTGATACACCGGAAGGCTGCACTGCCATTCAGCGGGACCTGAACAGACTGGAGAGTTGGGCGGAGAGGAACCTGATGAAGTTCAACAAGGGCAAGTGTCGAGTGCTGCACCTGGGGAGGTCGAACCCCATGCACCAGTACAGGCTGGGGGCTGACCTGCTGGAAAACAGCTCTGCCGAGAGGGACCTGGAAGTCCTTGTGGATGACAAGATGACCATGAGCCAGCAGTGTGCCCTTGTTGCCAAGAAGGCCAATGGTATCCTGGGGTGTATTAAGAGGAGTGTGGCCAGCAGGTCGAGGGAGGTTATCCTCCCCCTCTACTCTGCCCTGGTGAGACCCCACCTGGAGTACTGTGTCCAGTTCTGGGCTCCCCAGTCCAAGAAAGATGAGGAACTCCTAGAAAGAGTCCAGAGGAGAGCAACTAGGATAATAAAGGGACTGGAGCATCTCCCCTGTGAGGAAAGGCTGAGACAGCTGGGCTTGTTCAGCCTGAAGAAGAGAAGACTGAGAGGGGACCTCATCAACACGTACAAATATCTTAAGGGTGGATGTCACAAGGACGGAGCCAGACTCTGCAGTGGTGTCCAGCGACAGGACAAGGTGCAATTGGTACAAACTGAAACATAAGAGGTTTCAGTTGAATATGAGGAAAAACTTCTTTCCTTTGAGGGTGACAGAGCACTGGAACAGGCTGCCTAGGGGGGTTGTGGAATCTCCTTCTCTGGAGATATTCAAAACCCACCTGGATGAAGTCCTGTGTAACATGGTCTAGGAGAACCTGCTTTAGGAGGGGGGGGTTGGACTAGATGATCTCCCGAGGTCCCTTCCAACCCTTGCCATTCTGTGATTCTGTGATATTTCTAAGGATGCCTAAGCTATTTCTAGATACATTCCTTAAGGGCTCTGATGCAAGTCTATGGTCTTGTCTGAAGTCTTTATAATATATTTTTAACATTTTAAATAAAATTTATCAGATACCTTCTCATATGCATTCTGATCAAACCTTCCAAAAATGCTAGTCTTTAGGTACACTTCTTAAATATCCAACGAGCAAAAAAAAATAACCAAGCAACTTGTACTGTTCAATATTACTGCTCTGTGTGTGTATTTCCAGTATGCAATACCTTTGTGTTTTCTTTCTCTGCTAGCTTTTATAGAATAAAATATAAACAAATTCATCTCGTGCCCTCATTCAAAGACGAGTTTATTTATTTGGTTGGTTGGTTGGTTTTTTTTAGTCAAGTTTTCTCTTGAACTATATGCTGGCAGACATATTCACACCATAAATTGATGTCCCAGAGCTGGGTTTGGGAGGCCATGGAGAACTAATCAACTAATGAAATATTCCAGAAAATGTCATGGATTTTTACTTCTTCATTCTCAGAATGGTTCATATCTAGTTTATACCTCCATGTAAACTAGAACAGACTCAATAATTATTGTAAAGTAAGTGCAGTTGTCAGTTCTCTGAATGGTTCATCTACAGTTTTGAATTCACAGAAGTGAGAGGATCACTGGCAACACCTCCTTTTAGCTGACCACACACAAAGGCATGTGGGGAGATGCTGCTGCGGACAGCTGCAGACTGCTTTGGGTGAATAGTGATATATAAAGCAGATGCAATGGTGGAAAAGGTCTGGATGAAGCAGACATCATTTCTGCATTGATTCACCTTAAGTAGCTTTATAGATATGCCTCACCAGTGGGACAGAGGACTGTTCTCTCTTTACCTTCCCACCCCAGAGAGAAGGGAACAATGCATTTAACAGATCCTCCGGTATGGAGAGGCAGAAGCTCTCATATAAAGACTATTTCATAATGTAGACATAGCTTGCTAACAAATAGTAGTTGGAAACAGATAGACTGCATAGATACCTGGGCTGTAACATCAGCAGGGTTCTGGCTTTTCATCAGTTCTTTTTCCATTCTTCCTTTAGAGGCATTGCACCACTTTTCCCATTGATTCAAAAAGATCTGAGAGTTTAGGCGGTGTTTGTTTAGGTTTCCCATTTTATGTCACTCATAGACAAAGCAGCATGAAGACCTGGTAGACTTAGAGTTTTGGTTTTACCTTTTGGGTTTTATTGATATATTTTTAAAGTTTGAAACTTTTTTTATTTATTGATTATTCTGTGTGCATCCAACTACATCATCACTATATAATTTGCCAGAACTGTTAGCAAAGGTGGGATATAATTAAAGATAAAACAAAGAATTTGAATGGACATTTAGAACACATTCATGCCATCCTAAAAACAGTTCAGACTGTGAAACTATAAACGCTTCAAGCAAAAATGTTCAGTGCGGGGTTTTTTCCTTAGGAATCTGCTACTTAATGGTTAAAATGTAATACACTTTTAATAGCATAGATTGTGATCATAACATTTGCCTAAGTATATACTTTTAAAGCCTCTAGTGACATTAGACTGTAACTTTTCTTTATTTAGAAGCTTGTAATGTCACAGGAATTATTCCTTTACATTGGTGTTCCACAAGTGACAATATTTATAACCACTTACATAAAAAAGAGGTTACATTCCAGAAAATATTCTTCATTTTGCTCATTTATGGCCTGATCTAATATACACTTTAGTAGATGGGAGTTATTCCAAGATGTATTGCCAAGAAGCTCAAAAGATAAAAACTCTAAATGAAAAAAAAAAAGCAAATAATGTTAACAGATAAAAATTTTAAGCAGCTTCTCAAGGAGCTTGATAGTCATTCCATCCCTTGAAGTCCACAGTCACTAAAATAATTTTCACTTTTAGTACCTGTTACTGAATGCAGTACAGAAGTGGCATGAGTAGAGGTGGGTGAATAATGGTTCTTGTCCAAGAAATCAGCAAGGGATATCCCAAGGCAATGGAGGGGAAGAGAAATATCTCCAGGACAAGGCATTTGGAGATGAATAGTTCATCCCAGATGGCAGAAAGCTACACGTAGGTGTCTACTAGCACTGAGTATGAGGGGAGAAGGGGTCTCATGCTTCATTCTGTTATAACCACCAGGATCTTACATAGTAAACATTATGCAAATATCCAAAGTGTGAATTGGTTGATTTCTTGAGTGAGAACTTGATATGCAAGAATTTTCAGTTTCAACTAACTAATGTTTATTCATGAAGATTTAGTAGTAACAATCTTTTTCATTCCTATGACAGCATCTTGAAAATGGCTATGGACAGTAAGGCTCGCTACTAGGACTCTGGACTGAAGACTACAAGCTCTTTACCATCAGAGATCAAATATCTTGAATCATCAAATTTATGGAAGTTCAGGTTATTAGTGAATTGATAAGCCTTTTATCTGTAGTCCGACCTCTAAATTGGGAAAAAGAATTTCACTGAGTGAAAGGCATAGAAAAAACATTGGTTGTGATTCTGTGGTCTATATCAAAAGATGTACATAACAATGAAAATATTTTCTTACTTGTGTTTAGTATCTTTAATATCTTAAAGTCACAACAGTGACTTTCACAGTAGAAATAGATACTGATTGTAAAACTGACTATTGATTATACTGATTTACTGGTTGCTAAGTTCAAGCCTATATTAAAGTAATTCTAGTACACTGAACAAAAGAAACACTTCAAGTCACAGGTTTGAGAGAGTAGTCATATAAAGCCTCCTCATGTAGGACAGTGGTGGAGACAGAGTTACACCAAGTGTGATAATCAGAGGCAAAATAAGGAGTGGCCATGAATGGCCAGAATTCTTTCAAAGAGCCTAGGAACGGGATTGCGCACTTCAAGTTTAAAAGCTGAGCACTAATTTATAATTTCAAATACTTACCAAATTGTTACTTCTATGAAGTAGCCTAAGTAACATCTAGAGGAAGCTTCTGAGAACACAAAACCTGAGTGATTCATTTTGACTGTTCTCTGCATTCCCACACTTTTGCCCTCCTCCTGAAGGCCTCCCAGGTTTCCAGGTTTCAGACAGCATCTCTCTAGGTATCATAAACAAATATCTTGCTGAAATATTTCAGAAAGAAGAAATTTCTGTAGAAATTCTCTAATTCCAAACTAAACCATTTGGCCTGGGCCTGAAATCATCAGCCATGGACCAGACTTGTTATTCATTACACATTTGTCATTATGTCCAACTGACAGCACGAACTGGCCATAAAGCCTCCAGCAGCAAGCCCAGAACTCTGCCAATCCCTCTGCAGCACTCTTAACTCTGACATTTGGTGCTGGTTGGAAAGAAGGTACAAAGGCCCTGAAGATAAGCTACACAGAGCTGATACAGGGAAGCTCACCTTCATGTTAGGTACCACCATTGAGAGCTACCACCAACAATCACGTTGCATTCATTGTAATGTGGGGTGAAGTCACTCTACGTACACCACCTCTCAGTGTTTAATTCCTCATTTGTATGTGATTCTATTTATATTTTGTGCTTTGCTAGTCAGAGTTGTTTGGATACTAAATATCATATTTAAACCTCATTCTAGCAGTAACACGTTTCTTATTAGATTCTGGAAAGAGTCCACTGAAAGGGTTCTGCATTACCATCATCTACAAAAATTTCTAAAGCATGATGTTCCTTGAGCATCAACAAAACCAAAGAGGTGCAAGGAAAGGATGAAGAAACTGAATTACAGGAGTATGAGGACAGAGGTCAACCAGAAACTGATATATGGTCTCAACCAGCAAGTAAGGCTGCTCAGTGTAAACTACTAACCTCTGAGACAGTTTGTTGAGAACAGTTTAGAACAGTTTGATGTCAATCATCTATCTGTGACCTATGGAAATGCTTCTGACACCATTGTACTGCCAGGAAAAAATCCTAACTTGTTCCCATTCTCCTCCCTTACTTCCTTATTTTACAACACTAGTAATTAGCTTTGGCAGGAATAGGCATTGGTATGTGGGTTTGACAAGACAAGTTAAGGACTTCTTCATTGGCAAGGTGACCTTTTTCAGGCCAGAGAGAATCATATCTGTGCATCAACGAATTTCATATCCTAATCCAGCTGATGAGCAGTGCCATCTGCAACAAAGGAAGATCAAATACATATTGCACAGCCATGTGCAATCCTTTACATTTATGAATGACTTTGAAGGGATGCTCCAAGATAAGGCACGTGTATGTCTCAATTCTAGATTAAATTAACTACAGTTTTCTGAGCCAAGCAGTTTACACTTCAGCTTGAGTGTTTTTATTTGTCAAACAAAAGCTTTAAAATAATAATTACAAGAGTCAGAGTCCAGGCAAACACAAATAAGTCCTGAAAAGCTATCTCATCCACCTCCACCAGTAGCAATTGAGAAGCCCTTGATGTTTCCTAGTGACTCTGAAGAATGAACTGCTGCTCTATACTCTCAGTCAAGCACACTGAAGAAGGCTGTTGGACATTCCTAAATCCTTCCTTTAAGTGGTCAGCAGATGCTTTATAAATTACATTCATTGTCTCTGAACATCTGAAAAATAGTTATCAAGGTAAGCAACAATTTTCTTTGTGATACAGAAAAGCAAGCGGTAACAAATGTTTTAATTACCACCATCCCTTCTGCCAACTGCAGGGTCCATCCATTCCACCTTTAACCACTAAAATGAGAAAACTTGAAGTACTTATTGAAAAATGTCTCTGCAGTAAAGAACAGTTTGTCCTTGAAAGAGTTTACTGCAATGCTCTTGAAAGATATTCAGCATGTCAGCAGTTTCTTTCTATACTCTCCCAGCATGCTTAGACTCTCATAATCCTACCTGTGTGTACCCTCTTCTGTTTTCAGTTCCTTAGTACATTAAAGAATCATAGAATCATAGAATCATAGAATTGCTTTGGTTGGAAAAGACCTTTGAGATCATCGAGTCCAACCTTTAACCTAACCCTGCCATCCCACCACTAAACCATGTCCCTAAGCACCTCATCTATCCTTCTTTTAAATACCTCCAGGGATGAGGACCCTACCACCTCTCTGGGCAGCCCATTCCAGAGCCTGACAACCCTTTCAGTGAAGAAGTTTTTCCTAATGTCTAGCCTAAACCTGCCCTGGCGTAGTTTCAAACCATTCCCCCTAAGGAGGTTGTTCTGCCACCTACAGTCCTTTACAAATCTGGCTGACTCCAGCTTTCTCCCGTAACCACTTTTCTTAGGATGATTGTGTCCGTGAGTTCCACAGTTTACCATATGTAGGTCTCTCTAACAACTACACCCTTAGGAAGTGATAACAAGCAGATACATATTAGTGTTCTGCAAAAGAACAGAGAAAAAACAACAGGTTTTACTTCGTCAACTCTCATTTAATCTGTGTGGTTTTGCAACATTCCTGAACTCTTTCACATTCTGAAAATATCTTTGGCTAATCTAACAATCTTAGAGAGAAAAAAAATTAAATTTGCAAACTATGCCAGCCCCAAATCTCGTCTCATGTACACAAGCTTTCCTCAGCTTGAGCAAGTGTTAACAAACTCCATAGGTTAACAGCACATAAATACCTCTTATCTAAAACGTCTGATTTACCCTCTAAAATGTAGAAGGATCTTCTGAGATTGGAATAAAAAAATTAAATTTGCAAACTATGCCAGCCCCAAATCTCGTCTCATGTCACACAAGCTTCCTCAGCTTGAGCAAGTGTTAACAAACTCCATAGGTTAACAGCACATAAATACCTCTTATCTAAAACGTCTGATTTACCCTCTAAAATGTAGAAGGATCTTCTGAGATTGGAATGTCTCAAAACATCACCTGTTCTTTTTTAAATCAATGTCAACATGTAAATATGGGCTAGATGTTGGTCTGTTGGTCACAGCAGTTAAACAATTAAAATCCTTATTGAAAAAGTAAACACCCAAACCCACTGTTGACAAACTGTTAGTGAAAAGAGAACAACTTCCACCTTCAGGTGTGCAATATAAATGGTAATACAAAGGCTCACTTTAACATGCAGATTTGGTGCAATCCACAGGACATCCCATATCCTATGCTTACCATCACTCAGACCTACTAGATAGTAGTATTCTGGCTATCTCCTTGCCTACACAACTGACACATGAAACTGAAGCACAGATACCTTCTTTTCCAGGTCCCACAGTTTACAGAGGTATGCAGTTTTGCTTCACACATCAATAACTTGCTGCCTCAGAAAGAAATATTATCTATGTTTATGGCAGCCAAAAAATGTAAGTAGATTTAAAGAGAGGATTAGGAAAAGTTATGGACATTAGGCCCATCAGTAGCTGTTAAACACAGTGAATGAAATGCAATCTGCCTCAGCAAGTTCCAGGAAACTGGGAGGTTTTAAGGGGAAAAGAATCACTCTACACCTGTTCTTACATTTTTTCCTTTAGCACAAGTAAGTGGAAAATATTTAAGACAGGATGTTGGCTCGAATGGACTTTTGAATTGATGCATTAGAGAAATTTATATATGTTACATATAAACCAGTTTTCAAAGCCCCATAATAAATACCACATGGCATAAACCAACAGAAAAGATTCTCTGAACCCCCAAAAGGAGTACTATATTGTCTTATGATTCCTCTGGATCTTAATTCTTTCCCGCCAGAAAATGAAACACTATCTATATAAGTCTACATCAGGATAGGAAGGACATTCAAATGTGTCCCATGTGATTTAAAGACTTGCCAGTTACCTTCCATTGTTATTACTCTGGAGTCCAGAGATGTCTTCCATTTTTTGAAGTTTTCCTGCACGTGGGATACTGCTTTTCAACTGGAGAGTCTGTCACACTGATGACTGCTCACTCATGTGAACTAGTATTTCCAGTCTTAGTTTCTTTCTTTTCATTTCCTTTCCAATTTTCCTCTGATTTTAATGCATTAGATTCCTGAGTGTGCATGCTCAGGAATCCACGAGAAGTGGTCATGTTCCTATCTGGAGCATCATAATTTCCCATTTCCCTCTTCTGACTAACACACTCCCAAACCTGTCTTACTGATTTATAGTCAGTCTGCCTCCCAACACAAGGTCTGTTTCACTCAAAATGAGGCCATCGTAGGACTGACTAAAACTGCTATGAATCTTCTGATGTTGAGTTTTCTGTGATTGTACTAAAGATCCTGTGTCAAATCTTTCTCATTCTTTCTTCTTCCCCTACTTCTCAAATTTATTTCCTGACTCAGAACATATCCCCACCCCAAATCCAAGGCACCACAAGAACAAGTTTCATAACCTCAATTCCAGGTCCACTTGATCCAAATACTCCATATAATTAATTATTTATATAAAGGGTGCTCATTTAAATCTTTTTTCCTTCCTTACCTCCTGAATCTCTAGCTGTGTGAGAAGCAGGAGGAAATTATATCTTGACCTTCTTGATAGCTTGAACTAGAATCCAGGCTGTTAGACTTTAAATACCAAGTTTTGCAAGTAACACCACATACCATCTTTGTTCTTTCAAGACAACACTCAGTAATTCAGATCTTCAGATGGCATATCTGTGTGATTTCCTCAGAGAAGGAATGTGATTTCCTCAGAGACTACATTTGCCTTTATTCCACATTTGCCTATATTCATGAAGTGAAAATATTTAGGTACTTATTCAAAGGAAACAAAACCTATCTTCTCTCGCCAGTATCCCTTATTAATCATTGTCTTACAGGAATTTAAACAAAGTTTCAAAGCAAGAAAAAAATAAAAGAGCACAAAATATAATACATAGTCCATTACTCATTTACTTTTCTGCATGTAGGAAGAATCTACATTTTGAGAGTTAGCCAAGGTGAAATTGCAGATCTAATTTTTTGTTTGAATAGCATTTTAGTTAATAAATAGATGCTTAGTAGTGGGAATTTAAGATAACCTAGAGGTTCTAAACAACTATTATGGTAATTTTACTGTGCTTAAAAACTAATAAAACAGACTTCTACATGGGCAGTGATCTTGAAGAAAGGCTGTTTTGGCTCCAAAATATTATTAACCTATGTTTATAGATCTTTTTAAGTGCACACTATGCTGTTGAGCTTTTGAAAAACTGAGATGAAGGGAATTTATTTTGTTAAAAATGAATGCATTTTGTGAACCACCTGTTCACACATTGAAGAAAATATTATGCAGCAATTGCCTTCAGAAATTCAGGTCATATGGTCAGCCCCTGAATTAATTGTCTGATCAAGACTGATTGGGGTGAGACCAAATAATTACTCATTAGCATTCAGCACCACTGTCAGGCTGCATTTTGCATGCTACAGTGTATGCTGCCCTTTTTCATTTTACTCAGTCTCCTTTCTGGGTTACATCACATTGTTCTGCATGACTGGGAAATGAAATTGGAAACAGGAAAAGAGAAGTTTGGAGAATAAAGCAGACATGACTTTATATAAAAAAATGCGCCTTACACAGTTTTGCTTATTGAACGATCAAACTGCCTACAAACTATTTCTATAAATCTGCCACTTACTGGTCTCTCTGGGAAGCGAATAGGAATTCTGGGCATAGAAGGTTTGAAGTATTATACATTAATTTGTTCAAATTCTACAAAACTAATGTTCTATGATTAAGTGATCCAGTTTGTAACTGGTTGAACTGTAAAGTAATATTTCCTCTGACCCTGTGGGCTTGTAACATTTTTTGTCTGAGCCTCTCAGTATTGTGTTTCAGTAGCCATGCCATTTAGCACTGCATAGTGCAGCGTTCGCATTCTTGGACGTGTGAAAGCTGCCCCCAGAACTGTTTTGGACACCATACTTCATAATGCTGTGCTATGCTACACTATAATAAGCACAATGGTATCTTAGAAGAGCGATACACAGAATCTGCTTCAAGGTCCTGTATGTTATGTAGAAAATATACTGGATTTATGCTGCAATGGTCTCCAAACGTCTGTCCATGTAGCTATGCCTAAACCAGTAAATTGAGTATACCCAGGACTCCAGTCTCACGATCACGGCAAGTGGAGAACAGCTGCATCCATGCTATTAAACTACTTGCTCTCCAAAACAGGGTGTCTGCACCAGGAATGTGCCCGATGTCACATTGGGCCTCTGTCCTATGATAACACCAAACCTTTTTTTGAGATTTATTTTGGAGAATACTGACTGGCACGTGCCACAACAATGCCAAGGGTCATTCAAAATACTTAACTATACAGACATTCAAATTCCAGAGACTGTGAAAGTTACTCTGGCCCTGACTCAGTAATATAGACCTAACTGTGTTTTGCTACAATAAGGAACCAGAAAACAGTAAGCATAGATCAACTAAATTAACAGGAATAATGGTAACATTTTTCCCTGCCTGGCTTCCAAAAAAAATCTTCTTTACCCATCAAAGTAGCTTTGTAACAATATTCTGCACTCTATAATCTATCACAGATGCCAAGAAATAGTAACCTCATTATTTATTTAAACTCTGATTGTAAAACATGATTTATTCCCCTATAGGTTCCAAAAGAACTTTTAGAGGGACCATATTTACATGTTTGTGTTTTCAAAAGCAAAACAGAAAAACCTCTAGACCATTAAGTTCTTAAAATATCCCTTGCTTGATCTGAAAGGTGCCACCTGTGGCAATCCTCACAGTTAACTGCATCTCATAGAGGCAGAATTCAAATAATTTGAAAACACTGACATTGTTTTACAAGTCAAATGATAAAACAGAATATTTTATTTTAGACAAGATTTGTTAAAGAATTTGGCTGAGTTTCTCCTCTTGGTAATCATCTCTGGTCAGGGGGATCCTCTGCTAAATTCAAGCCCCTGAACCTGAAAAGCACTTCAGCATTCCCCACTTTAGGGATTCTAGATGTTTGGAGTATGTTGTTCTTTTGATATAAATCATGCTTTTGAAGAAAATTTCCCAGTCACTCTCACTTCTTTTGCTTCAGTTTGCACTGTGGGACAATGTTAGGGCACATGAACTGTATTTGTACCAGATGAAACCAAACTAGAAGTGGCACTCCAGGAACTCACTTAACAGCCTTTGTCTGGTCAGTCAGTGGGCACATTAGAGCTAGTCCAAAGAAACAAAACCTCTTAAACATGCATCACAAGAACATCAGGTCCTCGGCACCAATTATTTCAACTCTGAGTCTGCTCTTACCTGTGCAACCCTACTTGCTAGGAGGCATAGTCTTTCTTACCCTTCAATTACTCTTTTGTTTTAAGTATGGAAACCTGTCTTCTACTTATGTAGAATTTGGCAAACAGGATAAATGAGTCAGATGTCTCTGGTAGCTTAAATGCACCTTTCCCAGGGTACCATCAATGTAGACAACGTTGAGTTTATAGTTTAATTTTTTATTAATTACTTGAACAATATCAGCAGACAGACCTGCACATATTAGGGTACATTTTACTTGAAGTTTCTCAGTACAGTTCTTTGCTTTCTTTACAAGAACGTGAAGTACACAAGCAAGATCAAAATAATAACCTCTGCTTGTGCTCCTCCATCTCTTTTCTCTAGGCAGTCTGAAGCACTGTGGGGCTCAGGAGTCCTGTCTTCTGGAAAGAATCACGAGCCTCTGCTTTGCTTTCCTCCACAACACACAGTCTTTCTGCATCAGTTTGTCTTCTCTGATCTTGCATATAAATCAGTCTTTCCTACCTTTTCCACAGAAGTCTGCTGATCTACTGCAAAATACTGCTGTGTCTTATGTGTACCCGTAAGCCTCTCAGTCTTTATATCCCTCTCATAGATTTTTGTGGCCTCTATGGATTTCGGTAGCTTTCTGTTCCTTTGCAATTTTGCAGGCAAACTTTATTTGCAGAGATCACAGCTAAAAAATACATGCAGGGTCCTGTATTGACCATTATAGACTGCCCAGCACTTAGCCAATGTCGCATTCTCCCCAGCTCTGGGTGGGGTTAACAAGGTGGACTCCTTCAGAGTCTGCCTCAGTCAGACAGAACTGCAGTGCCCAAGGCCTAGCTGGAGCTACAGAGCCCAAAATCCATTGAAAAACTTACAGGCTCTGAGTCCTAATTTTGCAGCAGAAAGTCTGGAAGTGCTGGCACTTCTCACCTAAATTGGGTTTCATGGGGGCTTCCAGAAACCCTGCTGGTTTATGGGGCATGATTTTTAATAATAAGCTCAGGAAATTCCAGAGGGGTAGAAGAATACTAATGTAGCACCAGTGTCTTTGGAATTGCCTGACAAACTAGAGCTCAGTCTTTCTGGCAGTATCCCAGTTCAAGTAGAGGAGAAAAAAAATCTATTTAAACTTAACTGATACAAATTAAGACAAGATGTATTAAAGTCAACATAATTTTAAGAAAAATAGACTGTGAATCCTGGTTTCAGTTTTTAGTGAGGTTAAAAGTTTGAGACATGAAGTTGGATGAATTGATGTTATATACTTAGTTTTGTAAAATATTTTATACAGTCTGAGTTATTGTACAACATAAGATAACCTGACTAAAACCAGTGATATGCAAGTCAACTAACTAATATTTATCGTAAAGTAGCTAGCAATAGTGAGCCATCATCAAATCAGAAAGGTTTCATATTGCACATGCATCTGGTATCAGACTTCATGCTTTTCATCATTTTCTTCAGTGGCTTTAGCAGTATAAACCATTTACTTTTCTTTTCGTGAACTATGAGTCTGATTCAGAAACATATGCTGAGTTAAAGAGCATGAGAAGTCTCATTAAACCCAACTGGATTCCCAATGATAGACTAAAGGACATAAAATTTAAACTACTCAAATGCCTGGAAGTAAACGCATGATTAAGAGTTTTGCAGAACTGGTGGCCTTCACACTTTTACTTGGAGCATTTGTATATGAATGCCATGAGTAAAATATTCTGACTAATCATGTTATTCTTTGATAATTTATTACAGCCTTACTGTTAGCTGAATACTGCTTTCCCCTTGACAAGTCTCCTGGGAAACTGAGATGAAGTTAGTCTTTTATCATTATCTCAAGTTTATCTTTCCAACTGCTTTTATTATAGTGATTTTGGAAGCAAGCATATTAAGGCAGAGATATTACAGAACTGTTATACAAAATGCTATTGTCAAACACCATGTAAGTAAATTTAGGTCTTATCACAAATATCTCAGAGATAATTTAGGACTAAGTAAAAAGGAGTAAATCAGTTCTTGAGCCCTAAGGCACCTTTCAATAGTAATAGTAATAAATCAGAATGAAAGCTAAAACAGCCACTGATTTTTCCTCTTAATCAAATAAGATCAGAACCAAGCCATCATTCCAGCAGGAAAAGCAAAATTTAATTAGCTTATCTAACAGTGTCATTTAGTGAATCAAAAGCTTTGAAAGGTCAATGAATTTTGCCCTTATCATCTCATTATCTTCCATCACTAACAAGATATCATTAAGCAACTTCATGAGTGCAGTTAATGTAGCAACAGCCAGCAGCACTGCTATAATTTAAAGGGAAATTCCAGGCTGCTTTTAAATATCGATTTTTATTACATTTTTCATTCAATCTCCTGAAGGCCATTGGAGGCAGGAAAACATATACAATCTTTTTACATTATTTCCATATATGTTTTATTTCTCAAAAAGCCAGTAGAGCATTTGTCATCATCCTTCTTGTTCAGACACACACACCCCACAAGTCGGCAAGACTATACCCAACAATACAGCCGAAATGCTTCATTCTAATACCACTAATACAAGTATAACCTCCATACAATATCCGACATTATGAGCTGTCTCTCAGCAAAACCGGTTTAGAGGTCGTTGTCCCACCCTTGCACAGGCAAGTTCACCTTCCACTACGCACTACCTTCCATACAGTACCACATGGCTGGTTCTATAGATGGGACCGGTGAAAGCAGCTGCGTTCAAAAAACAGCTACTGCTCACACCAAAGGTCATTTCACCGCTCTGCTTTAGAGCACAGATACACAAACAGCTGAACAAGTACATCTGAGAGGGCAGCAACCCGCAGTGAGGCAAAAGGCTGTGGTGGAAACCTCTCACTACAGACTTGCCTTCAGAGCAATTCTAATGAGCAACTGCACCCTGGAAAGTAATTTTGTGGAGTTACGCTGAGCACTGCTGTGAGGCAAATAGTAGTGCATTAGTTAAAATAATTTGTTTACATTCCCTAAAATCGATGGAAATTTAAGATTTTCTCTTCTAAAAGCACAGAGGGAAGGCAAATAAAATAACTTGCTGAGGTTATCTACATCAGATTGTGATCGTTTTAACATAAGTCAGATCTGGAGCCTAAACTACCTACTGCCGTCCCACTGAGAGGCTGCAATGGTTTCCAAAAATACATGCTCTGAGCTGAAAAACCACATATGCTCTGAGCTGAGATGCCTCCCCCCCCTCCTTATTTATTGGACCTATCTATTTTAAATTGATTTTGCTATCTTTTTGTTCATAGGAGGCTAAAAAAAGGGCTAAGGGAATTCACATATCTTACACTATACCGCAACAGAGTTTATATGGCAATCCTTCATTGTGAAAGGATGCAGGCTTTACAAAATCAGAAGTCTTAGCTACAATGGAAGTTATCTCTTAAAAAAACAAGATCAGCAGTTTCAGACTAGATAAGAACTTCTCAGATAGGAAACCACATACCCTGGCTGATAGCAGCAAATGTCTGAGTCGCTGAGACAAGTGATGAGGCAGAGAAGGGTGAGTAAACTTTCTTCCTGATCCTATTCCCTGCTGTTGTTGCCACAGCCATCTCTGCTCACTTCCCATGTCCATTCCTCAGGCAGATTTCTCCTCTTCACCAGCCTTTCACAACCCCACCACCCCCCGAAAAATGAGAACCATGCCTGTTTCTGCAGGTGTGGGAGCAAGTGGCTTTCTTGCTGGCTTTGTGCTCTAGCAACCGCTGCTGCTTCACCATCTGCTGCTCCTCTTTCATGTCTCCAAGCAGCTGTAAGTAAAGCCACTGCATTCAGTTCACATTCCAAGTTTTTCTTAGCAACCACTAAAGCTAAAAAAGAAAATCTTTTAATGAAAACTGAGATTCTGCAGTCACTGCATCAGTACTAGACGTATGCCTTATTGACATGAATTGGACCCGCCCAAGGGTCTATCCAAAGCATGGTCAGAGGGAACTGAGCAAAAGGAAAAACAGATGATTAGGAATTTTCTAGCAAAGCAGAATTTTCCTTTGGTAGAGAAATGTTGATTTGCTGAAACTGAAAGGCAGATTCTCACAAGGAGGTAAGCAGCCAGCTCGCTGCAGTTGTGTCCCACCTGGGAATCTGAGCAACATCAGAGCCTTGGATTCAGTCCTTTTGCTACCTAGCAGCCTGGGAGATGTGGTGCTCTGAGCCAATCTTCAGCCCATCAGTTTCCCACCCCAACCACCTATCACTACAGTCCTACCAGGAATAGGCAAGAATGTAAGCTATGGGGGTTTATGAGGTGAGATTTAGCCATTTTATTACTTACAGGCCAGAAATAGCCAAATGCCACTGGGCTACAATAAGAACTTTTCTAATAGTTAAACATTAAAAGGTTAACTTCAAGACTACAAATCCATAGGGTCTGGGTTGATAACTTTAGGAATTTTAATAGAGGAATTGTGCGAGAAAGTCTGTTTAAAAGCACTCATTACTAGTGTGCATAAAAGAAGTGCGATATGTTTTTTTCATTAATGTTTTTTCCATCTCTGCCACTCAAAATATAATAGTATCTGTGTTCATAGAATACAGGAGTCTCAGGGCCACGCTTTCAAGCCAGAAAACACATTTTTGCCTGTGTTATTTTGTGCCTGTTCTGAAATAATAGAAGTGAAAGCTGAAATCCCGTATTACTAAGGTGAGTATAAAATGACATTTGAACACATGAACTTGTTTATTTATATATAAAATCAATAATGCAGCAAAGGAAAGAAATGAAAATGAAAGTTATTGAACTAAACAATTAAAGAGTATAGAAGAGTCTGTAGGAGAGAGATCCCTCAGCTGTGAAAGTTCTTTTGATAAAACAGACGAAAAAACTTGTATCAACAATCTACCGATTAGCCCTCACCAAATATACACATTAACAGGATAGACCATAGCAGCCCCAAAGGAAGCGTAATGATCAATTGTGACAATAATCCACAGATTAAAGATCTCTAATAGTATGCATTCACTTGATAGACTGCAAGGGTTTTGAAAGAATGTTGCATTCTATCATGCCAATGATCCATGGATTAAGGGCTCACATTTATATACCACACTGTAATGGCTTTGAGGGAGCCATTAGGGTCTATCATGTCAATGATCCACGAATAATGAGAGTTGTTGGAGAAGCATCTTTCAGTCCATGCTGCAGTGCTTCAAGGATGTATCAATGTGGCTTAAGGTTTAGCAAGTATAATATACTTTATGTAGCACTTCTTACACTTGTATTTACACAATGTATAATCACAGTATAGAAAGCATATGAAGGCAAAAGGAAGAAGTGCTGCTTTCAGTGCCTGAGATCAATTTCTGGCAGCAATAATCTCTTACTCCTCACATGGTGTTAATTCATATGGCGTTCATAATATCACTACAATCAAAAGCATTTAGGCTACAGGCAGGCTTTGTAGCATGACAGTAATCAAGGTGGAATCAACAGATTTGTAAGGGGTTAGGTAACCTCCTAATAATGACTTAAACAGGGACTGTTCAGTGTTATGTGATCCCCATTCTACTTTAGTTTGAAATATTCTGATAGCACTTGATGATCATAGGGATATGCGTAACTGTAGGTATGACGAGCTTTCTGACCAAGTCTTCCCCAAAACATCATGTCTGCACAAAGATCTAAAAGTCATAAATAGCTTTAAAATAAATCTTGACCAAATACAAGCCCTTTCCATAGGTGTCCAAATCTTGGAAAACTCCAAAGTTCATAATTTTGAGCATAGCTGCAGGAATGTGAGAAAAAAATACACATTAAGAATATTTTCTGAAAATGTCTATAATAATGTGGTTCAGCACTCAGTTTATGAAGATGCTTGTCTTAAAATTCTTCCATCCATCCCAAGTTGCCTCTTCCATAGCAATTACCTCCTCCTGCTCAGGACTTCCTCAAAGACAGAGTGAATTCTTGGCCTTGAGAACATGCATGGTTTGGCAACATCATCTTGCTGTCATATTTCTCAGGGACTGCCTGTCCCAATGCCTATGAATGCTCTTGGGAAGGAAGGGACATCTTTTCTGCAGGATACAGGTGGGGGGAGGAAAGGGGATCAGAGGAAGGAGCTGTAAGTAGCATTCCCATCACAGCTTGTTGTCACATTCAATTCATCTGGTAGGAAGAGGAGCAGAGGAAACATTTCCTGCTGTGGCTAATGCCTTTACAGGCTACTGCAGTCTGGCTGCATCCATGTACAGACAACTGCAGCCCACTAGATCACAACACTGGGAGCCAGCCACTGCAGCTGCTGAGTTTGGACCAGATTTGAGGGTAACTTCTTCAGGCAGCATATAAGGAAATTTGAGGAGAGATCAAACAAGATGTAATGCGAGTGTTGGCAAATTCACCAGCACAGCATGTAGTGACTCCTACAGTCATTGAGTCTTTGTTCAAGCTCCATTCAGAGCAGTGGAAATCCTCCCATTCCCATCAGACCTTTATTTTCCAGATGGAAAGTTGTAGTTACAGCTCCAGAGGAGCTCAGCCTCTCTTTTACAGTCAGAAGTGGGAAACAGGAGATAACTTCAGCCAGCCTTTCTGGTGGACATCTCATGTACTCTCTGCCAATAGCTGCGAAAAAACAAAATTAGACCTCTGGTTAGCCAACTGCCTCACTTTTCTCCCTCATCTTTGTAGCTTTATTTCTCCTTCCATCTGGGGCAAATGGATCAGATGTAGTGGTATCACTATATGTTCTAAAGCTAATGAACTGCATACAGAGCCAAGAATTTGGCCGGGTGACAGGGTTACATATGAGGATTTGATTTCCCTCCACCCCACAATTCACCTTTTTTTTCCTTCTTCTTTTTATTTAAATGGAAAGACATCGCAGCCAATGCCTTGAAATACTGTTAAAATAAGCTCTGGTTTAGTGCTATCCAAAGTAATTCAAATGAAGTATAAGATTGTTTATGGGTCAAAGAAATAGAAAAACTTAATTAATTTCCCTGTATTTAGAATGGCTTTTTGTTATTGTTTCACATATTCATTTTTCTTTTTCAAATTATTTTTGCTGAAACAGCAATGTTTCTCTCCAGTCCTTGTCTGCTTTACCGGTTTGATGTTAAGCAAAGCCACATCACTGAATTTGCGCTACTACAGGTTGTTTCCATGGTTAGGACTGGGAAGTCATAAATACAGATTGTGAATTCATCGCACTACCAAGCTGAGATGTGGGGTAATGAGGGAGAACAATCCTATTCAGATACCAATATCTTCAGCAATATCTAGTGCAATGTAAAATATTACAAGCAGAGAAAATTGCTTTTTGCACAGGTATTCTCTTTCCAAAGAAACCTAATTGATGTCTATAATAAATGGGGTTGGACTAGATGACCTCTAGGGGTCCCTTCCAGCCCCTTCCTTCTTCTTTTTATTTAAATGGAAAGACATCGCAGCCAATGCCTTGAAATACTGTTAAAATAAGCTCTGGTTTAGTGCTATCCAAAGTAATTCAAATGAAGTATAAGATTGTTTATGGGTCAAAGAAATAGAAAAACTTAATTAATTTCCCTGTATTTAGAATGGCTTTTTGTTATTGTTTCACATATTCATTTTTCTTTTTCAAATTATTTTTGCTGAAACAGCAATGTTTCTCTCCAGTCCTTGTCTGCTTTACCGGTTTGATGTTAAGCAAAGCCACATCACTGAATTTGCGCTACTACAGGTTGTTTCCATGGTTAGGACTGGGAAGTCATAAATACAGATTGTGAATTCATCGCACTACCAAGCTGAGATGTGGGGTAATGAGGGAGAACAATCCTATTCAGATACCAATATCTTCAGCAATATCTAGTGCAATGTAAAATATTACAAGCAGAGAAAATTGCTTTTTGCACAGGTATTCTCTTTCCAAAGAAACCTAATTGATGTCTATAATAAATGGGGTTGGACTAGATGACCTCTAGGGGTCCCTTCCAGCCCCAAACATTCTACGATTCTATGATTCTATGAATAGCAGAACATATGAATTGCAGAAAAACTTGAAAAAGATACTGATTTTTGGCTACTGCCATCAGCTTGAGATTACACCCCAAAATACAGGGAATGTGTACATAAAGGTCATTAAAGTGCAATTTCAAATGTGGTAAAGGTAGAGGAAGAAGGAGTTCAGAGAAAACTCAGCCTGCATTATCATTTGTCACCTGGCCTCCTGGCTCAAGGGTAGAAGCTAGGACCAGCAACAGAGCTGGGCTCTTTAAAAAGCATGAGCTGGAATATGTTTTTAGGTTCCAAGGTCACTAGATGGGAAGCTTGAAATTTGTGTCAGGTATGCAGGCTTCCTTGTAACTTCAGAAGAGAATTCAAAGTTGCTGGTTCATGTGAGCACCTGAAAGTATGGCTGGATGAAATATAGAAACAGTCCACAGAGGAGAAGATGCCATTAGGTCCTCAATTTTTCTACTGAAGAGTCCTTACAACTAGGCCAGAATTAGGCTTCATACATATTTTGTAAGTGGACACAACATCAATTCAGAGGTAGAGAATCAATTTTTTTTTTTTTTTTTTTCTGGGAGTTAGCGGGATTTTGCTGGAGAGGGAATATTGGGTCAAAATTCCTTGACACTGAAATGGAGTTGAAGCTAGTTGGGTCAGTGTGCTGTGCTGCTGTGGAAAAGTTAAAAGGGGCATGAAATTCATCCTGTGAATAACCTGCTCCTGTGGTCATGCTCAGAGCATGACAAATGAATCAGGGGATTTAGGCAGAGAAACAGTTTCCGGATCTTGACAGCTTAGTCAACAAGATGTTTGAAATAAAGTTTTGTCTGTATGCTTGAATAAAAGATTGCATGTGTCTGGAAGATTTAACGTCCAAAGATGCTTATCTAGTGAGACTAGAGAGCAAGAGAGCTGAGGTATGGGGATTGTTCATTTGGATTTAAATGTGTTGGTATTTCACAAGTGACCAAACCGAATCAGCTCCTGGATCTTCTTTAACATTCCAACTTTCCAGTTCTTGTTTTTTTTAGACAGCAATGTTACAAACACATTCTTGTTTTTTTAAGTAGAAAACCTTGAGAATTATTCAGAGACAAAAAATAAGCTCAACTACTCACTAGCCAGAAGCTCAAGAATCTGGTCCAGAAACACTGAAGAAAAAGAAAAAAAAAACCAAAACCAAAGGTAAAGGATATCTTAAAAGTAATATAGAAGAAAGGAAAATCCAAAAAATACAGCAAGAAGTTGTACAGTATTATTTTTAATGCATGAGAAAAAGTTGAAGAAAATAGGAATATGTGATATAGATCTAGCAGCCTACCTATCTATTGAGGGTTATTATTATTCAATCTATTTTAAAGGGTTTAATTTCACATAATTGCAATTCCACATTGATAAGTGAATAGCTTATGGACGTATACTGTATTAACAACTTATTGCAGTTGGATTTTTTGCAGAAATAAGGCAAAATACCAGTGCAAATTGTTGTGAAAGGAGGAGGTCACCTGAACCAGTGAACAGGAAGTCACGATGGTGACATGGTGATCAAAACATGGAAGAGGTCGTTCATGCCAGCTTTCACTTCTTCTGCCCTGTAATACCCTGTCATGCCATTCTGAGATGTGAAAATGTGCTACCAGAACTTGAGAAAGGATGTGTATGTGAGGCGAGTCTATATGTGGTGGGGGTGAGAGTAGAAGGTGTGTTTGGTCAAACTGCTCTATCCCGTTCCTTACATCTGAAGTTTTACTGTGTCACCTGTAGTTACTATGGAAAGCTAAAAGTAACAGGAACTGTAAGCTTGAGATGAGTTGTTTGTAGATGAGCAATATATAATAAATACAGTACTGAATCACCTTAAGATGAGAAATGTAAGATTTTGTTTATATTAAAAGGGCAAAGTGATGCTACCTAACTCTCCACAAAAAGTAAGGAGTCAATGGCAAGTCATCTGTGCCCAAGTTTGCTATAGAGAAATGTGAGGCTAGTAGACATTTTCCTGTTGGATAAAAATGAAGAGTTGCAAAGGCACGATTGAGAAAGAGGATGCATTCCTTTCTTTGAAGATTCATCTCCAGAAGATGGCCTCTGGGCAGCAGCTACATGTAATCAGTTTCACTTGTTAAAGTTTGTGACTCTTGCCTTTTCTCTGTGGACCTCTGAGAAGAGTTTGGCTTCTTATCTATATTCCTCCTTTAGGTAGTGGAAGACTGCAATTTGACCTCTCCTTTTGCTTCTGTACTCCAGGCTAAGCAATCCCTGTTCGTTCAGCCTCTCTTGTATTTTGTGTGCTCTGGCACCTTAAATGTCCGTAAGTGTCCCTTCACCAGAATCTGTCCAGTTTGTTGATATTTTTTCTGTCCCAGAATTGGACAGAATATTGCAGGCATGCCAAGCAGAGCTCTTCCCTTAGCCTGATGGCTCTTCCTAATGCAGCCCGGCATACAGATAGACTTTACAACTTCCTTTTAAGGATTTTAATATGATAATTTGATCAGATGTTTTACCAGGCTTGCCTAAAAAAGGACAAAATGCAATAGATGACAGTTGAAAAAAAAACTTGCTCTATTTGAGATAGTTTCATAAAATTGCTCAACTAAAAAGTTTAATTAGGACAGGACAGAAACTCTTCCTTTTGTAGTTGAAATAGAGGCAATAGATGTGATAGTTTTGTCCCAAAACTGTTTTCTCTTTTCTCATCCTTACCGCAACCCTTTTCCAGCTGGATTTGAATTTTCTTTATTTAATTTCTTAGTTACATGGGTTTTCTTTTGATATATATCAGAAAAAGCCATGTGTTGGAAATGCAACAGTTACCAGGCAGATATACAACCACTGAATAACACTGTAGCCTTTTATCATTTGTAGTATAGCATATTCTTGTCAGTATTCTAAGTGTTGAGAATGTGATTGGTATGCTATGATACAAAAAAAGTCTGGAAAGTTTAATAAATAACTGCAATTAAAAATTTTAAAATACTATGCATACATTCCTGTAGGATCTTCCTTTGAAATTCCTTTCAATTCATGATCACTTAATGTTCCATAAAAAAATAAAGATTACCCAACAACAAAATAATAATGGCTCATTGCATAGAAATATGAGCAGGGAGTACATTTTCTTGATTAGTTAATAATAGCAAAACATTAACTTTCCCAAGGTCTTTGTCAGCTCTGAAAGCACCTCCTATTGTATTATATCCGTTTATAAAAACGTACTTTCAACATGCACTCTGAAAGAAAGAATATACAAAATGTGGATTTCCTGCTTCAGCAAGGCTACCTAAAGTTCAGTTGTACTGACACAGGGTAGACTGTTGCCTTTGTATTAAGTTCAACAAGCACAAGACAAACACGGAACCAAAGTTGGCAACTGTTAGTCAAGTGTGCAATCCCTCTTCCTGGAGGAACTTCAATGACATATAACTCCAAAGGATAACTTCTGTGAAAAAATAAATATTCCCCTGAGTAAAAGCTGTAGAGGAGGCCATGTAGCCCTGAACATTTCCAACTACAAAATAATTCCAGTGCTAAGTAAATGAGCATAAAGCTCTCAAAGTCACAACACAATCTGTCTGAATTTGGTATTTGGAAGAATAAAGGATTGTGGGAGAACTAACTTTTTAAGCAAGAGACTACCATAATAAATATCTCTTTCCCTTTATTTCCTAGAGGTGTCAGATGAACATGAAATTATTCACAAGCTAAATAGTTTTCTCACTAAAAGGGTATTTGTGGTTTCACTGAAATTACTAACAAAATAGGATCATACCATACTGAACAGATTCGGATGGAAAAAAAGACTGATTTGCAAAATGGAAAGGAGGGTAGTGGAAGGAGGCCACCCCTTCACTACCCCTACTACCCTAAATGGCCTACTAGTGACAGGTCCATGCAAGGTATGGATGGCTAAAGGGCTTCTTGATGACAATGGTCTTTCTAAAAAATGCTTACACATTAAGTGAGTCATTTACTGAAAGGAGCATATCCCACTTCCCCCATATCTTTATGTTATTGAATAATTCTTCATTCCTCCATAGGTTAATTGCTATGCTATTTACATGTTCTTCCAGGTGAGCTGACAAAGCCGCAATCATCACTCCTCCTCCCCTTGGGGAGAAAAAAATGGTGACAACGAAATGAGAGAATCACAACAATTACAATGCAATAGGGAAAAAGAAAGTAGGTGAAAACAAAGGAAGAAACACTAGTGAGGAAGAAGGTTTTGATTCAATGCTTTCTTTTTTATGGCTAATATGTATGCTTTTATAATCACATTTTCAGTTTTCCGTAAGTATGACTTAATCTTTCCTGCAGTGTATGGCCTTCTTAGCCAAGCTCATCACCATGATAGGAGATTACTTCAGATGGCTTAAAGGTGACAGGGTGCAAGGAAGAGATGACTGTGATGAGCTGTCACATATTCGGCACAAATTTCTCTCTGTTAAGTCTCAGCCTGCCCCACTGTGAGTGCTTAGAAAACAGTGGGCATCATTTCAAATGAATATAGCAATGGACCCCAAATTATTTTACTGCAGGTGATGGGGAACTCTGCCACCGCAGATGATGACGAATTTTTTTTAATGCTGCACAGATATATCTGAATGTGGGCCTAATGATAAAGAATCTGCATTAGACAAAGGTTTAAATATTCTGGGTATCTAAACATTCTGAACACTTTAATACTCTGGAATCTAAACTTTGGCTCCTATTTTGTTTGAACAAGCTATGGTACAGTGATGTTCAGGGACAGGCCAGGGCCCAGGTTCGCAGTTACTATGCCTCAGTAATGAGGGCCACAAGTTTCAAGAAACGAATATAAAACTGAAATACATAACACATAGTTTGCATACGAGTATCCTGTAATGGAAATGTATGCCTGTAACTGAAAAGAAAGACGTCTTGCTTATTTTTAAATGTATAAGGAGCAGTAGGGAAAAGTTTTGATGTATTGTTTTGTTTCTTCAGGTAAAATTTAATTTGGGTTTGTTATGGATAGTAATGCATGAGCAACAAGCAAATACATTAATTTCTCCTTACACCAATAGGGAAAAAGATCACAGCAGACCGGTAAATATAAAGCCCAGAGGTGAAAAAGAAGCATATCAACCATGAAATTGTGTTAATTCAATAATTAAAGTGAGTCTCAGTTCCAATGTAGGCTCTGGTTGTGTAGCAAAGATGTGACAAAACAATTGGGAACGGCAGCCCATTACACTCGTATTAATCGTCAGGAGAAAAGAGTTCCAGTAAATCAAACGTTTTATGAACACTACAGCGTATTTAGCCCTGGACCTGATGTCATCTCATTAATCAAAGCAATACACAGGGAGTGAAATTTCCACCTGAGTTTAGTTTTGAGAAAGGCAGCGAGAAGTGGGAGTGTCTTGTCTTTGTTCCCAGACGCTACAGCAGAGCCAGGCTTTGTAGTGCTCTTCCCAGCAAGGGAATGAAAACAGTGCTGTAGGGGGAAATTAATTATTATCAGGGACGTTCCAGCTGGAAATCTGTGTAGTTGCAAAACGAACACATTTCAAGGAGTTCTGCTGATCATGTTTGTTTTCCTTGTGCTTTAATGGTTTCAAAACTTCTGTGGAAAGCAAGTTCCTATTAGGGCTGGCAAGGAATTTAGTATTTGATTTTGCATTTTAAAATTGTCATTAGTTTTCCATGTGCAATCCCAGAGACATGCAAGAAAGAGAGAGACTTGCAGATAAAAACAGTGCACCAGTAACTGGAATCTTCATCTGAAATCTGTCCCCACTTCCAATGTAAACCACCTGCTTAAACAGGCAGGTTTTGTGTGGGTTACTATAATTTATAAAAAATCTCCAATTGATGTTTGTGAGAGATTAGACTAGCCCACAGAGATACGGTTAATGTTCTCCAATGAAATGTGTTGCAAGAGAGGCAAAGTAGGGAGTGAACATCCCAAGAGAGCGCCTTGGCCATTTGGCTGCGCTGTAATTAGTATTTCTTGTCAGGATAAATTCTCTCCTTCACCTGAGAAGGCGTCCAGATGGAAGGCTTTTAGTCTTCACAACTCATAGATATTCTGATTAAGGAAATGTCTCATTAAGAAGTTCCCAACCAGTTCCTGTTTCTAGTGTTCTCGGACAAACCCCTTCAAGCTGTAATCAGCAATAAGATTAGATCTGTGACTGCCTTATTACAAGAATATCAAAGACTGTACACCCACGCCACTTTTTTCTGTCTCTCAACAACCATTTTCATTATCAGCCATGAAATTTAACTGCTAGGTATCTAGGTATGGGTGGAGTGCTTTGTGTTCGTTATTTGCATTCATTGGAAAAAATAAAAATAAATCTAGCGTTTTAAAAATTGAAGCAAACAGTTGGAAATTATTGTGCTTGCTTTAAAGGCTCCTTCAACACTTTTGTACAACAGTAGGCTCACATTTTACACAATATCATTCAATATGAAAGTGGATCTGACTTAATTTCACAATAACGTACCTGAGAAATAAAAGCTATATTACAGAAGGAGTAACTGAGGCATGGATACACAGAAATTTGGCCTGGACAATCAATGAATCTTAATTCTAGACCCAGAATAGCACTCCTTCATTTCCTGATACTGTGCTTCCATGAATAGTTATATCCACCTTATATTTATTCCACTTCAAAATATATGTTCATGAATACCTGCACTATTTATATATACTCATGTTCCAGAATTTGTTTGAAAACAGAAATTCTTTTTATAAGTACAAACAAAACAATAGCTGATGAAATGTACTTTTTGGCTGATAATGAGGCAGGTATTTTGACCAACCCAATAGCTTCTTAATTAATTATTGAAAATAGCTTCTTACCTATCACTGTGAAATAATTTTCCATTAAGAGTTAAATCTAACTTTCTTTAACTATATGAATACACTTTTTCAGATCATAAATAATTTTCTCTGATTTCCCTCACTATATAAAATTTTCTTATGCATTTTAAAATAAACGTTCCCTTAGAAGCTGATAACTAGTAGCTAATGAAAATAACACTAACCACAGCAAATTAGCATATACACACTTGGATTTGCTAATTTAGAGCAAGCAGCTATAATGAAAATGCAACTGCATATTTAAATAGCTGGTCCTTTTCGCAAGACAGACTCTAACACCTGATGCTTTTCTTTGCTTATATATTTTGTGGGAAAATTGATAGGACATGGGTATGTACCCTTATAAAAACAATTCTACAGAGTTAATGATGCTGGTAAGAATCTATTTTTTCTTTAAATATCATTTGTTAGTGTCTTGGCATTCCTTTTCTTTCTGCACTGTTCCAGGACCTAACACACAGCAAATAAGTTGTTATTTGGTTTTGGTTTATCGAAAATAAGCAGCACCAGACAATTTTATGCCTCTTAGAATTAAAAAATATTTAGTGTGTGGAGTTTTAGTCTGTAATATGGGGCCCTCAAAACACCTGCAAAATAGTTGCTGGCAGTCTGACTGGTAAGTACCATATCTTTCTTACACTCTGCCACTATGTCGTTGTTCTCCATGGAGAACATTAGATTTTAAAGGAGTAGAACAGGTTAAACCAAAAGTCAGTTAAACAGTATGCTTGCAGCTTTTGAAAAAACAAAATGTTCCTAGCACCATCAGGAAATTGCCCCTTGCAATTTCTGATAAAACTTGATTTTAATCAAAATTACATTTTTCTCTCTAAATTGCTTTTCATGTCAAAATGTCTTTATAGCAAGTAAAAAAAATCATTTCATTATTAAAAACAACTAACAATTACAAAGTACCTCCCTAACAAAATTTGATATAATTATAAAAACATTTTTGTGCTTTGTGGTGCTATTTTATTATAATTCACAGATCTAGAGAATTCACTGGATGTACTAGGCACTTTGCTTTAATTTTAAAATACTAAGTAGCAAAATAATATTATTGAAATAATTTTACTGGCAAAATACAAAATAGCAAGATATACCCTACGTATAGAAATGGATAGAACATAACTGACTTTGCAGGACACAGTGAGAATTGATTTGCTGTGGTTTATATTAGCTGCAATTCACATTTCTTGTTCCAGAGCAGATGGAGAGTAAGGGTGTTAAAAAAGCACAGATTATTAGCAACAGCTACAACAATGTTATTCAGAACTTAAAAAATGCACCTCTGCTTCACAACAAATTAAGATAAATAGACAGGTTGCATATCTGATAACTTTCTAGGGAAAAGAATCCCTGGTCTACAGCTTCAGACAAGACAGGTATGATATGGAATTACCTTGAAAAGATGGAAAAATAATACTTTTCTGCTCATTGCCATCACAGTAGTTATATTTCAAATCAGCAGTCTCCAATTTTTAATGGCCAATAGGTGGGAACCTATGGGAGCCTCAAACTTCTTTAATTTGTTGACTTGGACAGTAAGAGAAGTGGTCTACTTGTGCCTTTGATGACCTTGGTAAGAACACGTTTCAGAGCAAAAATCATTGAAGTGCTGCCTGGTGTCACAACTTCAGACTATTCCAATTTCTGAGTCACCAGCAGGGACATTTTACTTACAGATGCCTTTTATGCAGAATAGCTAATTGATTAATACATACATACACATATGTGACTGTGTATGCGTATACAAACATAGAGATATATATTTCCACATATATTCCTCAAGCCATTTCTGCTTATAGCTGAAACCAAAAGCAATAAAACAATGAAGATAAATGGAAAAGAAAAGGTTTCTGAAGCTCTCCCAGCTTTCAAAAAGAAAAATCATTTCTGCATGTTTCATTTCTAATGTTGGTCGATGGTTTAATGCAGCTTCTAAATTTCAGCCTACATGAGTGATGGAACCCTAAAGCAAGCCTCTGATCCCGTGATTCTGCCTCACTCCATCACAAAGTCCTTGTAGGTATTTTATAACATATTTCTTAATGTTATTCGTTAAGGAATATATTACATAAATACTCTTCTTGAGAATTATGGGGAATAATTTGGGGGTCTGTTCTTGTTAAAAGTGATATCAATAAACATGAAGCAAAAATAAAGTATTATTTTGGGAATTAAATTATGAAAAAATTGTATTCCTACATATATGCAAATGAAAGCCTTATGAGAAGAAAAATTCTTGGGTGCTATTTTTGATGCAGCTGAGGGGGATTATGTCTGTAGTTCCCCTTAGAGACACAGATATGGCACTGCCATGAGACTGCCATGAGACTGAAGGCACATTTTGCAGTGGAGTGATAGCCTGCAAACAGAGTTGTTCTGGACATTTCTTACAACATATCCAGAAGATTTGCCTTTAACCTTCCACATACTAATTGATACAATTTGAAGCATGTGGTTCTTCCTCACACATACATATTTGCCAGCAAGTAGCATTACACCAGTTTTATTTTCAGTACTTTCATTACTTCTTTTTTTTTTTTTTTTTTATCAGCTGCAAGGATTGGAAAACAAGTTTCTCATTCAAAAGCATAAGATGAGGTGGGATGAGATGAGATATCATGAGGGGTGTAGACACTGAGGAAGCATTTGAAAACCACATATGTAGGCAAATCTCTTATGGGACTAAGCTCCATAGGGCAACTAGAAAGTAACAGAGTTCTGTGCCTTTCAGTCAGATGTCTCTCATGTGCAGAGGCTGCCAGTAAAATTTGAGCCATTTTTTCATTTGGCAAACACTCATGCTTTCAGCTAGGCTCAACCTGGGACTGCTATGGGCTACTGCCCTCCCTAACTGCTACAACCATTGTACAGCAAACTGCATTGAACTGCAGGCACAAACTAGACAGCTTGTGTAAGGCTCCTTGCTACTCAGAAATGCCACTATTTCTGCTTAAAATTAGAGACAAAAGCAAGTAAAAATGTCTTGCCCAGTTCTGCTTAGTGTTAGGATACAGCTTATTACCTCATCAATATACCTTTTTCTAATAAAACCAGGACACAGAGAAAATCTGACCTCTCATGGTTCATTATTTGTCAAATATTGCCAGTCTGCCTGGATGATTATTACCTAACAATCTTTGTGATTATTATCTGGGTTCTTCCCCAGAAAAATACTTTTAAAAGGTTTTTGAAAACCTTATGCTCCTCAAAATTCTTAATGAAAAATCACAGAAACATTCCTACTTACAAGGCAATATTTACTTGATTTAGGTTTGGAATTTCCCATTTGTTTTTACATACATGCCAAAAGTTACTCAATGTTACATTCTGAAGCAATAATAACTAAAAAAAAAAGGAAGGTATTTTTAACAAAAGAAAGCAGGAGACATTTTAATAAGGATGATTTAACCTACCTCTACTTCTCAGTTTTAGTCACACGAGAAATACTATTAAGCCATTAAAATCATCCAAATGCTTAAATGCAAGTCCTCAGGCAACTGTTTTGCCGGGTTTATATTTTAATTACTTTTGTTTTTTAAACTCATCATAGAAAGGTAAGTAATTCCTCCAGTTTCAGTGGCAATCTTGTCCCCACACACTTTTAAGGATACACAAGTTGCAATAATCTTAGAGAAAAGTAATACTTTCCACAGACCCAAAACTTTTCTTAGGTGTCCTTCCTCATAACTTAAGACTAGTGGTACCTGAAAATGGGTCCTTTTAAAATAACTGTATCAATTCTTCTGATATATTATCCTTACATACTTTAACATATGCATTATGCTACTTTTATATGCTTCCTTACTTAAAAAGACTTTCTTGTTTAGAAAAATGTCATCAAATTTATATTTTCCTCAAACAGCAAAATCATAACCCTTTACAGATAATTTTTAAATAAATTATATTTATTTACCATACTTTCACAAAAGCAAATGTCATTTAGTGGCAATGCACATTACTAATAGTTTCTGTTCCCAAATGAGAATGCAAAAGTTCAACCCTAAGCATGACAGCATGTTTAGTCATATTAAAACATATTTTATGAACATCCTGTGAGAGAATGTCTCATGTGAAGCAATATCACCTCATTTCAAGAACCAAAGTAATTTCATGTACTATTGCCAACCATTATGACTGGAGGAGCAAAGGATGTTTCAGAATGCCGTCTTCCTTCCCAGAGAAATGAAAAGGGGGAAAAAAAGAAAAGAAAAAAAATCAAATCTAGATCTTATCAAATCAAATGTGGATGAGCATTTTTAGTCTTTTTCTCTGGGTGCATTGTTTATACAAAAGCCTTGAACTCTGTGACTCTTGATATGGGACACACACTTTCTGTATCTCTTCATTTTACTGACCCATGGAAGCTGCATTTTGTGATGCCTGGTTGAAGTAGTACGCTTCAGAAGAGACACACTACCCTTGGCTCTCATGAAAAGTCTTGCTTGCTAGATCACTATCAGTGGATCTGTTAGTTTATTATAACTAGTTGTTTGTACTGCAGCCTCGTCCAAAGACCATAATCAGACAAACACTGAACAAAATAACTCAGCCTAGTTCTGTGCACTACTGTTTGCCCGCTCCTAGCTTTGAAAATGACTACTGCTCCTGACTACTTCAGTCCAGGATGTGTCTGGAATATAGACGTTTGTTTTATGCTAAATAGGGTAAATGCAGGTTACCTGAGCAAATTATATACATGTATGCACATACGTATGTATATTTCTTTTTGGCCCACCAAATCCAATTTCTCCAGTGCATACTCACCTCCTCCAGTGACTTCATACGTAGCAAACCACATCCCTAAATTGTTGTGCAGATTCTACATTATTTTTATGCAGGTCCTCTAGAGTAATTTATACCTACATATCTTGTAAAATTCAATACATCAACCATGAAAATCTTTCAACATATGATAAAAAAGTATTTGGACTGAGATGTGTAATAATACATCACAGGCTTCCCCTCCAGGATTAAACCATTTTTTGATTTCACAGAAGGTAAATTCCATCAATCAGCTTGCCCTTTGTTGTCAAAAAACAACTTAAGATTTAATTCTATAAGAAGTAATCATAAAATGAACACAGAAGAAACTTAATTCATTAAATTAAGAAACAAGGAAAAATACACCAGCTTAAGATTTTACCCACATAAAATACAGAGAAGTTACTGTTGTATATGGATATAATTTTAAAGAAGAGATAAACAAGAAAAGACTAAAAATATATGGGATTCAAATCTGACAAAAATTTTTATTTGTGCAGCAATCACATCCAAAGATTTCCAGAATTTTTAAGGGGTGTTTTTAACTGGTAACGTTCAAAAATAACACAGAATAAATTAAACTTCTGTAGGTTTCCCAAGATTTGGACTTCCATAAATCCAATCCAAATTTGTGTTTGAAGCTTGATTTTGTGGGATTCTTTTAGACTAGAAACCCAAAATGAGAACCGGTGATTCATGGTGTGATCTCTGACTATATGTTCTTTCATTTTGACTTACACCAGCAAGACTGAAATCAGATCAGGAAAGAAGAAACCTACATGAGAAAACAAAGAAAAACAAGAGAACAAAATTTGCATACATCTCTCCACCATCACCCTAGAAAAAAAAAAAAAGGGGGGGGGGGGGGGGGGAGGGGGCAGAAGGAGGGGGAAAAACAAAAAGGGAGCTGGAGAGGGAGAGGCAAAGGGGGGAAAGGAGGGTGGAGGAAGACATTAAGGGGAAAGAGAAAGAAAAAGGGAAGGGGGAAGGGAGAAAAAGTTTACAGTAAACCTTATGAAGTATGGCCTGATCTAAGTATAATGATGCTATATTTTACAAATATAATTTGAATATAAATCTCACCAGAGGTGATCATTCCAGCACTATCAGTGGGACTTTAAACACAAGATACCAGACAAATGTTACACTATCTCTTTTCCTAGCAACACCCCATGTCAGCTGAGATAAAGACTGTCATAGTATCCAATTTAAGGCTCACTTCAGGTCAATTTAAAATTCTTTCTAAATATTTCACATCTCATTCTTAAAACTGGCAATTTCCAGTTGTGCTTCATAGGACATGAGGCAGCACTAAGGACCGGAAAATATGGATCTCTTTTAATGAAGAATTAATATTTATTGAATATTTGGCTGTAACTATATCAGAATATTTTAATGAATAAAACTAAATGATGGGGAAAAAAATCATGGTGGGGAAAGTGAAGGCACAGCAGCATTAACCTCCAAATAGTCATGCTCATTCACGCTAGCAGTGGCTTTTGCTATGTAATTTGCCATGGGACACTCCTGAGCACATTCTCTGATGGATGTGGCCTCTTCTCAGGTAGGAGGATGCATTTGGCTCGGTTAGCCTTCTGTCTGGCAATGCACCGGAGGCCTGCTGGGTCTGACTGTGCATGGTCTGTCACGTCGCCTGGCTTAAACAAAGCTGTACTAAAACGTTGCAGGCTCTATATTTGTTGACCATCAGAGCTCAGCTAGGAGAGAATTTATCTTCCTTAAATACTTGTTATCTTTGTTAGCTAACTCATCATCATTTAGGCAGCTTAAGTCCATGCACACGAAGGGCACAACAGCTAATGCTGTCATGCGGACTTTGAAATGATCCATGAAGGAGGATATATGGCCACTGCTTCATAATCAGATACTAGAAGTGATTTACCTTTCAACACTCTTTACGTCCATAAAACTCGAATGCTGCCAGTTCAGAACACTGTAGTTCTTTCCCCAGGGACATAACTTAGGTCCTGTATCTCCCCTGCAGAATAAGCCTCCTCTACCTGACTTTCACCAGCTGGTTTGACTGAGTTCAAGTGAGCCATCTAAGGTCACACAGTGAATGAATGACCCAAAAAGATGCTGAAACCAGGCCAGGACCTGTTCAAGTTCCCTGCTGCACACTGTCTCCCTTGAATAATTCTGCCTGCTGATCCCGGCTGAATATATACATTTCCTATTGCCGCAGCAAATGAAAGTTTACATTCAAGCTGCTGTAAGAGCTAGCGTACAGTGGGAACAAAACACTTTTTTTAGTGTTATATCAATAACATTACTTCCATTCCTATACTTCGGATAGCCTCACCTCCTGAGAAAAGATGGGAAAGAATACAAACTCATGTCCAAATACAGCCAGCTCCACGCCACAAGTCAAAACCCCAGCTTTGTGGTCCTCAGATGTTTGCCTTTTCTTTGAATGGATTAAATTTGACAGTTTTGGTTTAGGTTTTTCTACAACCATGACAGTTTGAGACACTTTAATTTTCTTTCAGAGAGAAGACTTTGCTGTGTTTGTAAGAATCACAATGAGTCTTATTGAACAGTCCACAGCTAACTCTCTGGGCCAGAGATAGCAAGCCCAGTGTCAAGTGTGTAACTCAATTTCAGAGGATTTCTACAAAGATTTCACAAGTAAAAGTTAGCCTGGAGTCAGGTATAATGTCCTGCATTTGCTACACACCCTTCACACAGAAAGTTTGGGGTAAATAACATGAAGTTACAGCCCAGCGGCTAGGCTCTGTATGGCCTCCTAGAACCAAAGCCACCAAAAAAAGCAGAAGAAACTGCCTACCTGATTAAAAGGGTAGGATCTGTATGTCGCATTTCTGTATGGAGTCAGTTTATGTGTACCTAAAATGAAACAAATAATTTTATATGTGCAATAAGAAGGGAGAGAATGAAACTAAAAATGCAACTAAAAGCAAAATTTAAAACATTTAGGCCTCTTCTTTTCAAAAACCCAGCTGCTAGCCTCACATTTAAATTTTCTTTGCTCCGTACACAATGACTCCAGATGTTCAACTGGCATATAAGTAGGACCAGTAATGTTTTCCTACTACCTGTGGGGACCCAATATGGCTCACATTCCATCACTCTCACACAGAACTAGTCCATTAGTTAAAATAATAGTGATGCCAAAACTCCTCATCTCCTGTAGGCACAGCAAGAGTGAGTGTTTAAAAAATGCGTGTGTACCAACCTTACCTTAAGGCTTGCACTCAGCTTGGGGCAGGTGACTTTCCCACCTCTCATCTCAGCCTGTGTTTTTGTTCCGCTTTTTGTTTGTAGATTGTGTCGCTTAACTGGATGTTCTGTGAATCTTGATTGCTGGTAGCAAGTACTTCTGGACATCTGTTCTGAATTTACTTCTCAAATAATATCTATACGTGTGGGGGTATTTTGTAACGTTGGTGTTAGGCTGAAACTGGCAGTCTGCAGGAGGGAAGGAAAGATCAGTACCATTTCTAATAATAACTATTAGCTATTTACAAGCCCGGGGACCTCAGCAGGTATCACTTTCCTTCCCAGTGACATGCAGCTATCTAAGATCAGAATACCACAGCTGTTTTGTACCAGTAACACTGTGCAACATTTTTAAACAAAGGAAATGAAACTTATATTTATGCATGGCTAAAACTACAGGGCAATTCCAGGGATGCAGAGTGGAGTTCAGCTGGAATTGGGCCAGAACATGGAGGCCAACTTCTCACCCTGGGAAAGGGGTGATGTGCACATTTCTCTGATCACAGGTCATCGGTGCTTCAGCTTTGTGCCTAGCTATAGGGGCCTACAAATGTGGCATAGTTCAAACTTGGCACCGAACAAAACATTAGGAAAAAGTGATCCATCTCCCCCTAAAATAAATAGAAAGATTTCTGTAGGAGTTAAAGCCGAGTGAATCACCAGTTGTTTCTTAAACACCCTGCTTTATCCTTGGGGCTCAAGTCGCCTTCTTTTTAGTTATGAGATCTGATGGGATTTCAGCCTAAGCAGTAAGCCTATGATCTTATGTCCTATAATTCAACCTGCTCGAGAAAACCTCTATTTATTGAGTGATGAATAATAGAATTGCTTAGCAGCTTCTTTTAGCTTTCAGAAAAGAAAACAGTGCTGTATGCACTGTTTCAAATGTTTTCTTTTATTTTCCCATGGGGATTTATTCTTAAAAAAAACCCCAAAACCAAAACCTCACTGAGAAGTACAGTAGTTCAGACAGTTTCAAGTTGCCTAGAGCTATTGACTGATGTATGCAAAACCTTGCCATTATGTTTTCAAAGCAGCGACAAATAGAATTAGGAGTGCAATTCCTTTGATGATACTTTGAATTTTTTTTTTTAAATTACCTTCCATTATTGTCTGGGCTTGATCCTTCTCCCTCAGAAACTAGTGGGAGTTCTGCCACTGACTTCAGGGGAAGGAGGATTGGGTTGTTTTCAGCACAGATTTTAAAACAAAGGCTTGAAATTGGCAGGAACAAAACATTCTGCCATGAATCAAGACAGCAGGTTGCCAGATGGCAGCTTTTCAGAGTTATGCAAACAAATTTTGTTTATTCAATATAAATATTTGAAGGAAATAGAAAGAAGAGGATAATTCTCACTTACCAAAGGGTCAGATTTGAGTCTTTTAAATTTTAACTTGGTTCCAAGGGAAAAAGAATCTCTACCAACACTGTTAAATTATTGCTATAGAAAGCTCCTAAGCCTGGCTTTCCATGGGAGTTTGTACTACTATAGATATAGTTTTAGATGAGTGAAGAAAAAAAAGAATATTGGGGAAGGAAGGGACTCACACTGTTACCTGGGAAAGGCAGTTTAGGAGCAATTCGTAGACCTCCAGTTGAGGAGCGCATGTTCTCTAAACAACCCAGAGAGGAGGAGACAGTTGTTTTGAGCTTTCAAGTTAGATACTTGAAATTTGGCACTACGAGTAGCCCCATAATTTGCAAGTGAATTCTTCAACATATGGCTAACCATCCAGATCCACTTGGCGGGTAATAGCCAAGAGAAGAGGCAGGTCAAGAATTCCAGAAGAGCACTGCTGTTGGGCTTTTTGGTGTATTTTTTTTGGTTTTCTTTTAAATCAAGTAACACACAGAAAAGACAGAAAGTGAATTTAGTATAAAAAACAGGAGGATTCTCTTTTTTCTTGAAAATTAACTTTGGATCTACTTAGAAGAATGACCTATGAGCAATAAAATTTAATATTGTTGTACTCAGAAGCCTTGATTTTTTTTTTTTTTTATTGAGTGAAAAGGCTAAACAAGAAGAGGTACATATGCAGGTCAGAGTGAGAGAGCTCTAAGAACTTTACTCCACTGTCACAATCCTTTTCTCAATTACATCAAGCGTTAAAAAAAAAAAAAAGCACATCTGCCCTGAATTCTCTCTGCATACAATTTCCTTCCGCCTGTGGTGAGGGGTGTGCTTTTGGAATGGCAGAAGGCTTCATCTTTTAACAAATAATGAAATCCACATTCCAGTCAAATGTGATCAGTCCTGCCAGTGCAGAAGGATATTTTCATTGTTCATGTTTGCCTTCAGAGTGCCACTGCACATTACTAAGCATGCTGGCTTTTCGCCACCTCTATTTTAAGCTGTTCAAAAATCTGGGAACTGAAGAAATATCTGCCTTTGGTTTTTAAGGGGAAAAACATTATTTAAGTAAGCAAACATTTTAAATAACTTAGACAAGAAAATATATGTGTTCTTAGACAGGCACGCTTATTTTAGTAAAACAGAACTAACCATATCTTTGAATTAACCTCTTGTCCCTTATACCCCACTTGTACGCACTGTACTGACCTCATGGGAAAGAAAATCGAATCAACTGTAAATTGCCTGAACATATTTATCTGAACTCGTGGAGCAGTAAATCCTACATTTACATTGCTTACTGAAGACAAGTTGGAGTTGCCACACCTTCTACTCAAAAGGTCACAGAGATTTTTTTATACTCACTAAAAAAAAATAGCAGTGGGCCACAAGCTTGAATTAATTCCTGGCATATGGTTCCTAGAGCATGGAAGAAAGGAGAAGAGAATAAATGACTAGCAGAAAAGATCAGAGGAGCAAGACAAGAAAGTGGGAACTTTCAGGTTCTGATGAAAGAATTTCATTTCAAGTGGATCCTCCTCTCAGTTTACTTCAGGGACTGACATATGGCATATGCTACAGATGGATAGGCAGCGATACACATACAGCTGTAAGGTTCTGGCACTCCTGGTCCTGGTCCATGCTGCCAGCTGGCCAACAGAAAGCAGGTTTGCAGGATGATTTGATTTTCCACAGCTGTCGTGCATAGCATGAGGTCAAGGGAGGTGAGGAGAAGGAGGAGATGTTGGAAAGAGGGAGGGGGTCATAGCTGACTGATCCTTGCTTACAGCACAGAGGCTGAGTTCAACCCTGACAACTACAATATCCCAGGCAGCAACTTTCTCCATGTGCAAGCCCTTCATTTAAATGATGTGCTAATGTAAGGTTTAGGTCTTGATAGGACTGGGCATCTCTGGAATCACTTACCGACACATGCTGAGTACCTTACAAAATAAGTGAATACCATGCAAGATGGGTGATCCTTGTCTAATGTGCAGCGAATACATAAAGTAGATTGGAGTACTCTTTTGTGAACAAAGGACATCCTTTGCTGGTAGTTATATTAGGAAAACTCAGTCTAACACAACTGTGTGTGTTGGCAACAGATAGTTTTTTAAAAGAAAGATAAATAAAACCCCTTTGTTGCTGGAACCAAAGTCAAATGCAAGGTCCTCTGCACATTTCCAAAAGGCTCACATTTTTGTTAGTGTGGTTGGAATAATAATTCACTGTTATTTTCCCAGAAACCTTTAGGTAAACTTGTAGGTCACTTGTGGTATATAGGTTAAAAATTACTACACTCATTTTAATAGGATGACTTACTAGAAATACACAATTTCATGGCTAATAATTTTAATGAAATTTAGTTGTTTATTAATTATTTCCGAATTTTTTTAAAACCAGTTTTATTACTATATTAATTATGTGAAGCCATTTGAACAAGAATTTTCATGTGGAATAACTTGATAACACTACTTTATTCAAGATAGTGAAAATAAGGTTGGAACGTGAGGAATTTCAGATTAATAGGGCTGAGTAAATGGATAACAAAATGTCAGAAGAATATCAATATGGAAAAATTTCTCCTATGAAGAAAGTCTGAGAGAGTTGGGGTTGTTCAGCCTGGAGAAGAGAAGGTCCCAGAGACACCATATGGCAGCCTTTCAATATATAAAGGGCGCTCATAAGCAAGACGGAGAGACTTTTTACCAAGGCTTGTAGTGATAGGACAAGGAGCAAAGTTTTTAAATGCAAAGAGGGTATATTTAGATGGGATATAAGGAAGAAAATTTTTTACTATGTGGGTGGTGAGATAGTGGAACAGGTTGCCCAGAGAAGTTGTGGATGTCTCATCATTGGAAGTGTTCAAGGTCAGGTTAGATGGGGCTTTGAGTAACCTGACTTAGTGAAAGATGTCCCTTGCCACGGCAGGGGGGTTGCACTAGATGATCTTTAACGGTCCCTTCCAAACCAAAATATTTTACGATTCTATGATTGTATGAAATCGGGAATGTGAAGAAAAAACCCTCTACCTTCAGATATACAAGATGAGCTCCAAGCTATCCACCACTCTGCGGAAACAAGACCTTGAGAACATAAGTAGTTCCATGTAAGCATCAACTTAGTGTTCAGAGGTAGACAAAAAAGAAATTCAAATACTAGGAATTATTAGGAAAAAAATAGATAACAAAACAGAAAATATTATTCTAGAATATAGTTCTATTATACCAACTTTTAATTCTGTACTCTAGTCTCATCTCATCTTAGAAAAAGTGTGTATCAACAAGGTTCAAAGACTACTAGGATAGTTGTATGGAGGTGGTATCTTACAAGGCATGATTTAATAGGCTCAAATATTCAGCTCGAAAAAGAGATGGTTTCAGATCGTAAGACAAATGTCTACCAGAACCATGAATGGCACAGTAGTCTACAGAACCAGTGCTGTCCAGAGACTCATTACTTACTGCTCTTCTAGTCCAAGAGGCGGTTTCTGGCAAAAGAAGCTAGTAGAAGCTAAATTCAAAGAAGAAAGAAAAAGGTAGTTTTTCATGCAACATGCAATTAACCTTTGTAAAAACCTGCCAAAGGACCTGGTCGGTACAAAAGGTATATGTGGACTCAAGGGGAGACTGACCAACCACTTGAAAGAAAGGTTCATAGAAGGTTACCAAATAGACAAACCACAGATGTTAAAGAAAATGTTTGAGCCAAAAATAACTGAAGATTAGGACAGCATTAGGAAGAAGCATCACATGCTGCTCTGGTTCTCTGTCTCCCTCAGTGTGCACTTAAAGGACAGTGTGGCTGAGCTAGAGAAATCTGAACTGTGTGGCTGCTCTTTCATTCCTATTACGAACCTCTTTCATCATGAATTGTATCATGACTGCCTGAACAATTTTCCATCAGGGAAACAAAAATTTATATTCACAAGTATTAATAAAGGTATTTGTGTCTTAGCAGATTATTACAAAAGGTGCATGAGAAATATTTTGAGGAGAGAAAGGGCCATTTATTGGAACTCACAATCTAATGCTTGCTCCTCTATGAAGCAAACAGAAGCCTGAAACAAAAATTCAGACATGTGCAAGCTAAGTAGGGAGGGACCAATGGCGGCAGTAGTGGTAGGCAATGGGGTTGTCCTGCATACTGCTCCACAAAGATCCATTACCTTAGAAGTTAATCATATTCAATTTGGGGCTCATGGGCACAAGTCTTCCTCACAAGCCAAAAGTATTTTTTTCTCCTGGAAAAAAACCAGTTCCCTTTCTCTCTACATGGCCATCATTTAAGAAGCAACCATTCTTACTTGGTCTGGCATACAAACCTACAAGTCCTCAAGCATGAAAGACCTACAAGGTCTTTCACAGCATATATAAAAGTGTTTTTGTCCCTCTTACATTAAGTATTCAGAAGGACACAGAGGTAGAGGGTGAGATGGACTCTGAAATCTGAAAAGTCAGAGATTTGCACAAAGTTGTTATACCAGTAGATATATATTTATTCATTCAGTGAGTAAACATGTAACCAGAGACAGTAGGTGAGGGTGAAAGCGTCTCCTTCAAAATGGACCCTACTAAGAAGGAAGTGACCAGAATTAATTTTTTCTTTCCAAAAGAAGATAAATAATTATTTAGAAGCTGCTAGCCTTTCAACTTGGGATAAATCCTTCTTTTTTTTTAATAAAATGGTGTAGGCTTTGCATAAGATCAACATCTTACTTTCTTTTCTGGCTATATTTTAAGTGAACTTAAGCTTCTGAGCTTTCACTCAGGTCTGCATGTCTTGTAATAAGTAGGTAATTTGTCCCTCAAGTATCTTTCTGATACAGTGATGCCTACAGGGAGAGCTACACTCTTAGCCTGTGTCGATGCTTACAAAGTAATTGGCTTGCTCATTGGCCAAAGATCACTTGTAAATACGTTCCCTGATATAATTTTAATCCACATCAACTTACACACTCTCAAACAATGCAGGCAAAAATTCCAGTTTCCTACAGACAGTGTGGGGGTATAGCCATTCTAGTTTGAGGGAAAAAATAATGTGGGCATAAATGTATAAGCTTGCATCAGTTTGCCTCTGGACCAGATAAGATTCTCTGCCCTTTTTTGTTTACTACTGTAGATGAATCTTGGGAAACCAGCCTGCACTGATAGCTGAGTCCCCCTGAGAGCTCCAGGAGGTCTCACACAGACGAGGGGCAGAGCAGGTTCCAGCATCTCCAGCCAATAGAGAACACAAAGGATGTGCAGCTGCAGCATGTGTGTAACTTGGAAAGCTTCATTAGTCAACAATGTAAGGGAATTAATGACCCCTTTGCGCTTTTTTTCTTCTTTTTTTTTTTTGGCATGCACATTGCTGATGGTGACTGTGCTTCATATTTGCATAAGGGTAATCCCCTGTGATGCACATCTATTCAGGTTTACTTGCGCTGTTTTCTTCTTATTCCCTTTTATAAAGAAAGAAAATGGTCCTCTGAGAATAACATAAATGAATCCCAAAAACTATTTATTGTTCTATGTATATTGTGCACTTGTGTATAGTTCTTTTGGAGTAAAAGAACAATAAATGATTCCTCTGTCCTTGGAAGGCAAGACAATTCTTGATGAACACCATTAACTTCTGTTAAAACTTGACTGCCTGTGAAATAAAACATTTGAAAAGGACTAACCTGGTTCAAATACCTTCTAAACTGCACATGTAATCTGTTGAGACCCCATGTGATGTTATTTCTCTAAGAATTGTGAAGGGATAGACTTTTCCTTTCTAGAATGAATCTGCCATGGCTTTTGCCATCAGAGAAAAAACTTTGATGATGCATTAACATGGCCCTGACCCAGCTGGTTGGCATGCACTGTCACTCCAAAATTCCATTAATAGGGTGCCTGAGGACATGAACTCAGTTTGACTTGAAAGCTTCATGTGTTTCAATTAAAAATGCATTTATTTAATTAATGTAGACATTAGAGAGAACACTGCTTTAAAAATGAAGACTGAATTTGATAGACTAACTTTGTCCCCTTTTTCTAAGACATCTGGGAAATGATGCTTTTTTGCAAGTGTAAGACATAGGAAAAGGAGGAACTGAAATCTTGCAAATTAATAGATAGGAGCCACTGAGGAAGGTGTCAGGCCTATTGAACTCAAAATAGTTATGTTTGGAAGTTGATAGCTCTCTTTTTTTTTTTCAGCTGATAAGACAGTGCTAATTTCATTTGAAGGTGCTAGAAACAAGAGGGGGGTTGGCCACAATGGAAGAAATGTTTACTGGCATCATTTCAAGTGTAGAATCAATGTTTTCTGTAATACAATAAATGGGACAAAATTCTACCACTGCTTACACCTGAGCAATTCCATTGAACGAAGGATGTGAAGAGATGAAGGAAATACATGGCTAAGGGAAATATCCCCAAGGATGTTCCTATTGTACCTAGTCATTGTGGACCCTATTTTCAATTTTAATAAAATGTTCTGCTACTCTGACCAACTTAACTCACTTTAAAGATAATTTGCACTCCACAGCAGAGTTAAGTGCTTATTAAAATAAGATCAGACTCCAAGTACAATTGCTTGTTCATAACTCCTGGAAGATCTCATGAAGAAGATGCCACTTTTGTCCTGCTTTTATAGATGCAGTTTTCTGATGCAGTAATAGCAGAGTTCATTTTAAATAATTAGCTGTCATGTGGATTGCAGTCACAAATGGATACATCTTTCCTTAGACACTCTGTATGGTATCCGTTCTTATCAACCTAATGTAAACAGAGCTTTAGTTACCCACAGACACACCACATAGATCTTATCTAGTATAGGAATACCAAATTAGCACTGACTGATTCTTAGGTAGCTATCAGCTAGCTGGCAGCTGTGATTTTTTGTATCCAGTACATCTGTTCAATACCATAAGCCAAGGCTAGATCTAGGGATTTTGGCACCTTGCTCTGGTTGGACAAGTTCTTTGACATGTTTTCTCCTTGATGTGAGACCAAACAGTGAATAGCTTCAATTGCATTTGCACTTGGTATTGTCTAGATTATTTATTTACTTTGAGCAGTTATACAAATGAGACAATTCTGCAATCTGATAAAAAGAGGGGAGCTTTGGTACGTATCACAGAATGATGACATGTCAGAGAGTGGACACACAAGTATTGCTTTTTGAGCTGCTGTCACAAAGCTTAACCTTGTTTACTATAAAGGAAAGTTGGTAGTCTATGAAGAAGGTTCTGTGGACCATTGAAAGAGGTTAAAAATCCTAAGAACATAAAAAACCTGCAGAATCTTTAAGATATCATGAAATGGAGCCATAAGACCTTGTGGTTATCCTGACTTAGTGCAGTTAAGCAACAGATCAGTCATTTTTATTTTGCATGTCACTCCTGCTTGTATCATACAGAAAACCTACCAGCACCAGGGTCGTGATTCACTCTTCCCTCTTTTCAACAGCTTTTTCCCCTCCACCTTTGCCATCTCCAGAGTTTGTGGAGATGCACAGAAGCTCAGAGAAGGAACCGACCGAGCTAAACCACGCTTGGGGAGGTGGAGAGGAGAAGGAAGCTTATTCTGAGAAGAGTGTTCCCAACAGGTTTCATTATGTGGTGGCTTAGAGAATAGATCTGCCACTAGAGAGGAGATAGGGACAAGCATTGTTGACCAACCACAGAGAAGAGTAGAACAATCCCTTTTGGTAGCACTCTGGTTTTTTCCACATTAAAAAGACTAGGTAACAATAGCTAAAATAGTTTTAAGCAATAGCCACCAGAGTGCCTCTTTCTGAGGGACAGAACTTAAATTAATTTAAAACTAAAAAAAGAATGAAGTCCTATTTTTACTAGTTTTTCATATGTCAGTCTTTACCTTCACTGGAAATGTTAAATGGAAATTCCAATTTTAATAGACTGAAAACCACTGATTTCTGGTGGATGGTCCCAGCTGTGGTTCTGAGTGTAGCTACAACACAGCAGATCTTGTGTGTGAGACCGCCAACCTGCCAGCACCTGTGTGGGGTCAGGAAAGGTCACAAACTCTTCTGTGGGCTGAACCCCAAAGCATAATGCTGCCGAAGAACCCAGTGCCCCAACTTTTTCATATGGCCATAAATTATACCTGACGATGACCTGATACAAGCAGTCTACAGGCGCAGGATACTGCCAGTGCTTCGGGACTGACCTTGCTGAACAGTGGTTGCCCTTGCACATGCTGCAGTCTGGTTCAGAGACATTCATGAATGGCAAAGCTAGGTAAAGTATGTGAATATGGGTTGGGGTTTCTTTAATTTTTCTCCACCTGTGGAACCACCATCAAAACTCAGCAAACCCCAATCAGTTCACTCAGGTTTTTTGCATAAGCCACTGCTGAGAGAAACATAAAACAATAAAGCAAGCATGAGCAGAGCCCCTCGGCCCTGGGAGCATCACATTTCCTTTCCCTCAAGAATACATACCTCAGGAAACCTACATGCTAAAGGTTATAGATACTATTGCACACATTTCTTTCTCTTCCATGTTTTGAGGGGAAGAAATGGCACACAGCTTTTATCTTTTTTAAATTATAGCTCTTTTTATTTATAAAGACTTCAGCTTGAAAAGCTGTTAAAAGTAATAAACCACATCTTTCTGAGAATACAATTCCATTATTTAATCATGCCCAGAGGCAGCAAAGACACTAGGAAATAATTGTCTTTTTGTCACTCAAGCATGAAATGCCCAACATTGTTTGAAACCTAATTCTAACAAACCTTTAATATTCTAGTTCAGAATCCCTTGACCATGGGCAAGTACAATCTCATTTCTCAGCCCTTTAAAACAGTTTGATGAAGTATCCCAGAAGGCATAAGTTGTGTTTTCTTCTGTAAATTCTTTTTTTTTTCCAGCCTGCAATGTTTCATTTTTTATATCCATCTACCACATCACAATTCCATTAATGTTAGCATGTCTGTAAGGTATTCAGTCATATAATTTCTTCAGTCTAAAAATTCCTCTTCTAATTCTGAGGAAATGACATATGAAGAAAACAGAACATGGGGAACAATGCATCCAGAGCTATTGTAGTTAAACAAACATGGGAAGACTGTGTTACTGCAATAGCATTGTTTTGGCACAATTTGCCTTTCTCAGAGTAATGTCAGGTTTTCTACTAATTAGTAAGTATTTGCAGAGCCTTTTATAATACTTTTCCACACCACGATCAAAAAATTTGTCATATATCACAAAATCACAAGATTCTGGCACTTGGAAATAAATTAGCTGATTAATGTTAACATTGTATCTCATGATTAATAGGCCCAGTAAGTGAAGACACACACTAAGATGACGCTGTTACAGGACCAGGTGTTTCGTTCTGACTCCATAAGCACAGGAGAATAGAATATAAACACTAGATATAGGGGATTTATATTTAGTACAGGTGGCCCATAAGTAGTAGACTTAGATTCAAATTCAGAGCTAAAGAATACAGTTTCACTCCTAGAATAAGAAAAAAATAATAATCTTTTCCATTGAAGTGGCAACCTGGGTACAAACATGTCAGGGTACAGACAGCATTAGACTGGGAAGAGGAAGGTGGTATTGGGTAAAAAAAGTTGAAAAGAAAATGAAGAATTCTCCAATGTGATAGCAATGTACATGTAGTGCATCTATCTGTAAATTATCATCTAACATGAATACAAAAAAAAGTTTAATCCTTTGTCTTACTCATAGTATTTTTCGTATTTTTTTTATGAAAAGAACACAGACACTACAAGCTTATCTGTGTAAACTTGAATAGCCGAAGACATTGATATTGTGCTTCTTTTAATGGTATCTACACACCCCTAGAAAAACAAATGACACAGATGTAAGTACTATACTTTCAGTGGACTTTCTTCACAGGTGATAATACCTATACGGTGTTTCCAAGTACATCAATAAAAATGCTATTAAATAACAAATATTTTAAAAAATAAAGCCTTCAGAATACAGGCTACATTCAGTGCTTTTTATAGACTTTGAGTAAATCAAAAGAAGTTGAGCATGGACAAAAACAGGAATGCTCTTCAAGTTGCAATGTGTGAGCTACTCCTCCTTTGCAGAGCTCCAGCTAAGTAACTGGACCATTTCATGTTGCAATTGAAAAGATCAGGGCCTAAAATAATGCAGGTGGAACAGGGAATCCAAAATGACTTCTAACTCCTGAAAATACATGCACGGTACCAAAATCAATCAAGAAAACAGGTCACAGACTGCAGAAAAGGAAATTAAATAAAGACACACAGGAGAACAGAGAATAGTCAGTTATTAAAGTGCAGTAGTTAGACAAGAATAATGCAGAAAAAAATCAGGAGGCAACAGTTTATATTCAAGATTTTAAAGGCAGGCGGAAAATTTTATTTCAAGCAAGTGCCACCAAAAATAAATTGTTCCTGAGCCTCAGTCTAGAGTGTGATGCAGTGCAGCTTCTGCGCACAGGGCCAGACCTCTCATGATAGATAGGTCTTTCTAAAAGCGAACAGTGGTGAGGGCACATCCTGGTATTCTCACACTAAGTCCAAAACACAGCACTGTGCCAGCTACTAGGAAGAAAATTAACTCTATCCCAGCTGAAACCAGGACAGAGCACCAGACAATTTGTCAAAAGCATTGTTAGTTTTTTATAAATCAAAGAGAGCAAGTGCAAAGGAGACACTTTTGTACATTTGGGCATATAATTTTTCATAATATTCATTAAAAAGTCAGCCTATCTCACTTTCCCAAAAGGTACTGATTGGAACCTAAGGAACTCAGATCTCCCTGTATGCTAAATTCCAAGCTTTTATTTGGAAATGTCTAAACAATGTCTCTGATTATTTCTTTATGAAGGCTGTTCAGATTTACTTTGTTTATGTATGTTTTTACATGTAGGTATATATATATACCTCTCAATACTGTTGTTTTCAGGAGAAAAAAGATATTACTGTAAATACGCATTTTTCACAAAGATTATGCCAAACGACATTGAAGACTATCAAGAGAACAGCTAAACCCTCTATCCTCTGTCCTCTCGGTACGATATTTGCTTGACAAGTACGCAGTAAAACTGTAATAAAGGGACCCGGTGAGTGGATTTTAAATTAACTGACAATTCGAACTTTGAATGATCACTGTTTTGTGACTGTTTGGGGAACAGGACTGCTGGATTTAAAGACGGATAAAGACAAAAACTATTCTCCTCTGACAAACCATTCTTCTAAGGAAATTGAATTGTGGTTTTTTTTAACTCAGCAGAGAAATGATACTTAATCCATAGAGATGTAAAAACTCTATAAAAGAGACTCTTTACAGGAGCACTTAGGTCACCAGGTTAAAGAAAGTGAATGGTATTCCTAATGGAAGATAAACGGTTGCCCTGTGGTGTTTTATCTGTCATACTAATCTCAAAAAGCATCTTGTATGAAAGTAGAGTTAAAAAGACTGTTAAAGCAAGCTTCGCCACTGCAGTAAACTAATACCTATGGCTTACCGCCTCTGCCCTACACATGTGAAATGTTTAAAATGTTTGGCAGGAAGCTTTTTCCCACATTCGGCTAGGCGTACTCAGTGAACCCAATGTGAGATAATCCAAAACAATTCAGGTTCAACAAAGGTTGGGAAAATATTATAGCGGACATAAAGCTTTGATGGAAAGCTTCTTTGATCTTGAGATTATAAAATACACAATTTCTAATCTGACAAATTTTTAGCTGCAAAGCAGAATATCTAAACATTCCTCTTTTGTCATAACAGTTTAATCCCTTAAGAATGTGATTTAAACCGTTGGGGAGCAAAGGTTACTACAAGATTTGTCTGAAAGAGGAAACCTGCCTCAGACACCTAGATAGAAAAATGCAAAGGCCATTAAATTATATAACTAAATACTAACTGCAGATTGGCACTGCCAGGTCACCCTCAGTTCAAGCTGTGTCAAATATCCGTTGTTCCAAACACACTTGTTCACTGAACAAATACTGAGGTAGTTATGATTATTTTAAACTTTGGACTTGAGTTTAAAATGACCCACTTTGCCATGCATGAAAAATAACATCAATACAATAAGAGTTTAGGTACCAAGAGCTGAGGAGGTGGGAGGTTTTGTCCTGGGGTTGGTTTTGAAAGGGGAGGCCACTGAGGATTTTTAATTAATTTATTAATCTCATAAAAGATATTGCTTTTTCCTACTAATCTTGCTTAGGCCCATAGACTATGACAACTCTACTACTAATGTAAATAGTATGATTTTAAAACTTAAACCATTCTTATAAAGCATTGACTACCTGTTAAACACAGCAATTCTTGTAAGGAAACATGATCAACAAAAGCAGATACAAAGTTGTTTTATCAATCATTTATTCACACAATACTGCAAATCACATGTAAATCCATAAATCGGATTTCATAAAATATATTCTTCAGTGCTGATAAACTTCAAATCATTTAACATTAATTTGAGTACCAAATCTAATAGAGCACTAAACATCTTCTAACAGTTTTAAAAGTCAGATGAATCAGATCTCAGCTTTTCTATTAAAAAAAAAATCCAAAACAAACCAACAAAGCTCCTCTTTTTTTCCTCCCTTAATTTGAAAGCAGAGTTCATCCTTTTTACTTGAAAAGCCAACAAGTAGAAATTTAATACCATGGTGACTTGATTTCCATGGGTCTGCACATTAGTATTTGTCACTAATGTTTGTAGCTAAATATCTTTATCCAAACTCCATTCAGTTTTCAGCTTTTTAAACAAATTGTTCCCTACCCTATAATCAAGCCTGATAAAGAGAAAAAGTCTGGGTGCAGAAGACAGGGTTTTAAATAATGACTAGAATAGGGTTTTAACATCCATTATATAAATGATTATAAACAGTGATGATTAACACATGGAATGGCAATTTATAAAGCATAACCCAGTACAATGTTGTACTACAAAAAGAGGAAAACATGGATCTCTGTGGTAGGGTTTTAAAAAAAAATAAAAAAGCTTTGGCTTATATTATGCTCCCATTTGAGAGGACAGAAAAATCCCCATTCAGTGGGGAAAGAAAGCATCCATAAGGCTGAATCTCCATAATCTCACAAAAAATAAAATCACAAATTTTGGTCTATCCTTATGTTAAGTGCAGTGAAAAATGTCTAATAGGTGCAAAAGTTCCTGAGGAGAGTATGTTGGGAAGACAGACACACAGTCTAGTTGCACAAACCTCGTTCCTTCTGGGAACAAGGACATATTTGATTAGAAACAGCTCTAAAAAAAATAGCTGACCATTTACTAATTCTTCTGGAATCACAGCTGATCTTCATATGCCCTCCAGCCACAAATGGAGGTGTCTGACCCAGAATAGGAAGGTGGGGCCATGGCTCCTAATCCGCAAAAGGTGAATGGAGGGCTGGGTGTCCCTTGAGCTCCATAGAATTTGTAGGCTGCAACTCCGCCTAATTCCTTACCTGCTCAGGCACAGATTACATCCAGGGATTATCAGGTCTTTTCCAAATGATTTCCCTAGGGTTCTTTCTGTTTCCTGGCAGTGTACAGTTTGAACAATTAAACTACATAGACTTCTATATAAATCTAGGATAGTGTTATAGCAGACACAATTCATTTCCGAAGGCAGCACATTGACCATTAAATCCTCCCTTACCATCCTCTATGTCTCTGAAATGCTATCCATATTTCAAGATTGCATGGTGTTCTTGGGCAGAACAATTTCAGATGTGCATTTGTGCACTGATATAGCACAGTAAAAAATCCCATAACATTAAAAAATGCTTTCAGTGTGTTTCCTTCACTAAACCTTATCTATAGGTGAATGGAATTGACAAAATGAATGCTTTCTTCTAAAAATCAGAATGAATTTTTACACTATATATCCATTATGTTTACAACTTCATTTCAGCCACAAAAATTATTTGCAGAGCTTTCATAAAGTATTTACATAGCGTTTTCATTAAATGTGCTACTATTCATATCCATCAGAATCAAAGAATAGGCACTGGGGAAAACCTGTGAGAGCGAAACAGGGAACTGAGAGAACACTTCTGCTGAAACAAGCTACATCCACCCATGTGACTGACCCAGAAACAATTCAGTTGTTGCCAGTACAGCTGTCTTTGAAGTCAGCCAAACAACCACACTCTCCTGCCAAAAAAAACCCTTCATAGTTTGGCATCAGGGTTTTGCAATTAGTTTGTTGCAGTTTCAGAGCAGTTATTTTAATTTTTAAAAAGTGATTCTTCTCTAATTTTCAGTTATCTTAGATGTTTAACACAGTGCCTTGAATAGTCACTACTTCACTGACAGAAACCTCTGTGAATCTTCCTTCAAACTTGCCTTGCCATCTGTATTTTCTATTGTGCTTCCACTGACATGGATGCATTTCGTTGTCCCACTTTTTTCTTTGCTCTCAGGACAGAACAATAAAATAAAACCCCACCCCCTTATTTGTTAAATCCTGTCCCATCTGCAGTCTCACAGTCTTTTGAAAGTTCCCTCCATTTTGCTTGCGTTTTCTTGATATTCTCAGATCAGTTTTGACTGAATTTCTGTTAAATATTTCAGTGCAAGGTCATAAAATCTTCTTTCTTGCAGAACATGTCTTTTTACTCTCAAACACAGACTATTATTCCCCTCATTTGAGAACCTGTCATACTCCTAAAGCACATAATAATCTTTAATGACCACCTTTCTCCATCCCAGATCTTTCCTGCCTGTGGATCTGCTGTGTAGCTAGAAATGATCACTAGGATTTATGTTTACTTTTACTTTATTACTCTTGAAAGTTTGGGGTTTGTCTTTGTTTTCTTCCAGTTTTCCTGTTCCTTTATTTATAATTTTCTCAATTTGTTATCTCACTTGGGTCTTGAATTTTGAACCCAGACTAGTTCATACCAGAAAGTGAAAATAAACAGCCACATTCTCTTTCTGACCAGTATCTGTGCAGTACTACAAATAGTCATCTTAGATGTTAAGTTTTCTAGGAAGCTTCTCCATCATCATCCACTCCACCAGTTTTATATCCTTGCTGTAGGGCTAATCTCAGAAATTTTAGGCAGCATTTCCTACACTATAACATTTTAGATCCTTATAAACATCCCAAACATCTTGCACAGGACTGACAGAAATGATACAGCATCTCTGAAAGACCTATGCCAGAGGAAATTCCTTTGAATATCTAAACTGCCACCACACATCTAGATTTAGGCACCTGAATCATTCCATATGTGTCCAGTCTAAGTTGGTTGTCTAGGCTCCCTCTGTAGTCCAGAATAAATGTTTAAAATAAGTGGGGTGGATTGCCCTCCAGAGGTGCACATTTCTGTTCATTGGCTAGAGAGGAACCTCCCCATCTCACTCCCAGAGAGGTCAAGTTAGTGCAGAGCATCCCGTCCTCAGTGACACATCCTTCTAATCATGGGAACAGTGGGTATTGCTTTCTTCTCTGCATTTCCTGTATGCCTGAAACCGACCCTAATTATTGTCATATTCCTTTCATTTCAAAATTAAAATGAAAACTTTAACCTTCTGTCTAGCTTATGACTAGCTCTTACTAGCATGGCAAATCTCTAAGAAAAGAGATGTGGTTTCAGGAGCAATCATAGAATATATCCTCCTGGATTTCCTTACTTCGAGCCTGTATCAGAAATAGGAATGAACTCCAACTTGCAATACAGCAGACTGAAAGATTAGATTCTTTTTGAAAAGGATCACCAAACGAAAGACGTTTGAGATATCTTAAACAAAGCAAAACATATTCCCATTCCCCAGTTCACTCTGGGTAGGCTGACAGGAAGCTCTAAGACAGCATTGAATTATTACATTTTTTTAAAGACAGAATGTTAAACAAAGTCAACAACATTAGCCAGAGGTCAAGAAAGCCTGAATTTCAATTTGATGAGGTTGGCATTCAATCATCTGAAAGACCAATATTGCAGACCTTTGACTGCTCTCTGGCAGGGAGAATCAGTAGCATAAAAGGCTGATCATCGTCCTTTCCCATTGACTTCAAATGGAAATAGAGATGACTGCACTTCAAGTACTGAGCACCTTTCAGGACCAGGACTTCATTTAAGAGAGGAGAAAATGAAACTAAAGCGGTAAGAGCAGCAGGCTGGGGATACAGTTAAGCAAAACGGCCCAGGCGATAGAATACTAGGAAATGGATAATTTCCACTAGATAGCACCTCTATGGTGAAGAGGACTTTCAGGAATCCCTGAATATGGTTTTCTTTATGTAATTATTTAATGACTAAATTAACTAAAGGTAATGAAGTGGAGAATAAGATTCCTGGAATATGAGAGTAATGTTTACTATTTCATCTGCTATAGACTTCATTCAGTGTATCAGGATGATTCGAGCAGCATGTATAGCCTAGCAGAACAAAGTTCATTTAGGGAATGTTACGAAGTGACTGACTCTTTGTTATGGTATTTAAAAAAATAAAGAGGATTTATAACAATGATTGTTGGGAAGGTGATGGGGCAGAGAATTCGAGACTATTTAGCTGCAATTTTTATATTCTCTGTCAACCTTATTTTTAACATACATATAAATACTTCTTTGGCTGGAATGCACATTCAGATTAGGTCCAGAGCAAAACCTTTTTTGGACATAAATGTCCTTCACACTTGTTTTCCTTCTTTGCAGATGATGCCATTAGTGAAACTTGCCAGAGAAACTTGTAACAATAATACTGAATCCAAATCTGAGACATAGTGCCCCACATGAAAAAAGAGCCTAGGGCTGGAAGAGGTTGGTCTCAGAGCTAGGAATGAGGCACATGAACAGAAGAAAGCAGCTGAGTAGGATAGAAGCTTCATCTGGAAGGGACAAAGGAATTAGTTGGGAATTAGAAAGAAACAGGTAGGAAACAGACTACACAGAACCACTTAGAAGGTCTAGTGTCAGAAAATAAACTAATTTGATTGAGTAAAGCCAAGTAAGCAGTGTTCATTAAGAGAAAGACAAAAATTCAATACTAATGCATGCAAATCTACAGAATGGGAATGAAAATGACATGAAAATGCAGACAAAAAAATAGCATGGTCAGAAAGAAAGATGAAAGGGAAAGTGTAGAAGAAGACCTGGTAATTACCTGCATGGTTCCTTGGTAAAGATAGGGCCCTCCTATTCAGGCTGGGTATGCCAAGAAGCTTAAAAAAATTTCATTCTCCTGAGAATTCAAGTTCCTGAAGCTTTAGTTCTACCTTACTAAAAGTGTTAATGGAATATGGCTATCATTGACTTCTGACAATATTTTCAACTGGAACCAGGCATTAGGACCAAGAAATTAAAAAAAAAAAAGAAGAAACCCGACCTTTGAAAAACTGTTAACATGAGCTTCTTTGAAGACTAATGTGGATAATCAATCCACAAGATTAAAGAAACAAAATTACAAAAGGCTATAAACAAAACTCTATCCCAAAATTAAGAAAGGCTTTTTTAAGTCAGAATAAAACCCTGCCCTATCCAAAAACAACTGGGGAAAGTAGTGACTTCTGCTAGAAGTGGCCACTCCAAGGTACTGAGACATTTTGTCTCAAAACATAAAATATTGGCCATTTCTCTTGGATGGGATGAAGCAGGTGACATCTGGAGAACCTTATGACCATTAGGAGGACACAGTTAACTTATTTTTAAGCATTTGAATTAAAAGATAATAGCTATTCATAAGCCTTAATTCCTCCTTTTACTAAATCCTATATTCCCAGGAAGCTTACTTTCAACTATACTGCTATTTTCAGAGTAGTATTTTCTTGTTAGTACTTTCTAGCAAGTGTTTTCTAGTGTTTAGTGCTTCTTGCTAGAAGTGAGCTGTTTCTTGTAGCTCCTCATGCAAGAGATTCTGTTAGTTGGCAGGAAACCTAAGACTTAGACATTGGAGTTCTGCATACAAGTTCGTTCCAGGAATCCAGTTTTTGGCTCTTCATCCTCTTTTTGTGCTACTGATCCAGAGATGTTAAATTGCTTTTTAAAAGTAATATAATTAACCAATAATATTTTATTTCAGCTTGATATGCACTTGGGCGGTTTACTCAGGATATAGCTACCAAACATGACTCACCCCAGGATGATTATGTTTCGGTTTCAGCCAGGTGCAGCTAGGACTTGGCAACCATCATCCTGAAGCTGGTGTCTGCTAATTCTGCACTTGGTGACCTTCACAATGTGAGTGTTTGGAATGATTCTGCTGGCACAAATACAAACTCTCTCATGCAACCATCTGTTCCTTGTGGAGAGGAATTTTCAACAGGTATCTGGGATGTTTCATCTGCATCATTCAGTTTTCAGCGCATCTTCTGTATTTATGGTAGGAAAATAATGCCTTCACTGCCCTGAAGACAGTAGGGCCACTGGTGATATTTAGAGATGGAATCCTTTATCAGCCTTGAATATAAGGGGAATTCACTGAGCACCTTCTCATGACACTTCAAATCAACCTCAAGGTTGAAGATCCAAAGGCTGGTCTTCAACCCCAAGCTCCTCACTATTCCCATTCTCCTACCACATAACACCACTTTTGCAAACCAATTCTTCCTTTTGTTTCTCATCATCCCTCATGCCTACCTACCCTGGCTGTGTCTGAAGAATGACTAGTACATGGTAAACTGATGGCAAAGAGTGTGGTTTAATCTAGGTGTAAGTGGTATGCCTAATGATAACCTTAACTGAGTCTCTCTGATGCCCTGATTTAAGGAATGACAAATGTCATTCACAGAAATAGGTATATTTCTTTTTCTTAATTTGACCTACATCACAGAGCCAGGGCTGGAAGAAGGTTTTCAGTTTTCCCACTTACCTACTAATTTTTATTATTTTTATCTACTATTTTTGCTTGCTATATGCGAGTTAGTTTCCTTGAGGTCATTATTCATTTTATATACTCTTTGGAGACTTCCTGCTCTTCGGAAATTCCAGCACAGTTTATCTACCACTTAACTGTACTAAAAGAGGAAAGCAACATCTTTTATATAGGGCAAAGGTTTTGCAATTTTCAAGTTAAAAAATAAAAGGTGAAAAAAAATATAACTCTCACTTGAATATTGCAGGCGGAGAGTTCTGTCTGCAGTAACAGATCTACTAACTCCTTATGAAGCATGCATTTATGTACAATGAACAGAGATCCTATATGGGTGACCAAAATTACAGGTTACATGATAATGATTCTAAAGCAAATATTGTCATTTATGTGGGACACAGGGTACTTTGCAGTAACATTCAGTGACTACAGCAATTTCTCTTTTGGTACTTCTGAGAGATCATTTATTTTAGGAAGTTATCAGTTAGGGATAAATAAGTCCTTCATTTTAATCTTTCCCAAGATTCCAAGGTTAAACCAGGCTTTATTGGTGGAGAGGGAGAGGAATTATGCTGTCTTATAGAGGAATTATGCTGTCTTACAGACATGACATATTTTCCAAATAAATTCAGTGCTGTGCATGGAAATATTTTTAACGTTTAGTTCAAATTACCTCATTTTAATTTGAGTTTCAGGGTTTCTACCCTCCAGTTTAGTGTGATACTATCTATACAATGACATAAAATTTTAGGGTTTGATCCAAAGTGATCGCCAATGTCAAGTCCTGCTGCTTTCAGGCCACTTGCAGGTGCTCAGTGCTCTCCAGAAGTACTATATCACTTGGTACAGAATCTTTGTATCCTTCTGCTTCTTCAACTTAAATTTGATACAATCATAGAATCAGACAATCATTTAGGTTGGAAAGAACCTTTATGGTCATCGAGTCCAACCGTTAACCTAACACTGCCAAGTCCACCACTAAACCATGTCCCTAAGCACCATATTCACATGTCTTTTAAATACCTCCTGGGATGGGGACTCCACCGCTTCCCTGGGCAGCCTGTGCCAATGCTTGACAACCCTTTCAGTGAAGAAAGTTTTCCTAATATCCAGTCTAAACCTCCCCTAGCGGAACATGAGACTGTTTCCTCTTGTTCTGAATTTCTTTTTTATTCATAACCTATTACAAATGTGCTGCCGTATGTGTAGTTTTTCATGTATTCATTTATCATCTAATCTTTGTAGTGGTTAAATCCTGTAATGTATTATTTTTGGAGACAGCTGGCATACAGAATGATAAGTAACATAAGAGTCCAAATCAGGGAAGTCTCTCCAAGCAGTCAATGTTTTTTTTGCAGATAGATAGCAGTTCTTGCTGCTTCTTCTCCTAACCAGTTGGATGCAGGCCAGTTTCAAATAAAAAGCTGTGCAGCTATGTCAAACATGGTATTATGGTCAAACTATCAAAGCTTTTCAAAGTGTATGGCCCATTCAGATTTTCTCATTTTCTTACGTTATTTAACTGGTTAGGATAAGCGGAGGTTTTAGAGCCAGAAAGCTGGGAAATCAAAATCAGTGTGAGCTGCAAACCTGAGTAACTAATGATGCACATGCTCCTTATGTCCATAGCACTTCATTCTGAGTGCAAACTGGTACTTCATCAAAATTCCACAAGTGCTGGAATGTATTCTGCAAGCGGTACTCTACCAGTGTAGAAAGCTGGGAGGTCACTGATGAGCTCCTCTTGAAAGCTTTGGATTTTAGAAAGCATCAACCTAAGCTGTTCTTCTGCCAGGTACTAAAAGAAATGCTAGGTCTTGACTGTTTATGTTCAACCTTATTTCTTTTAGTGTTTAACAGTGCCTTCTAATGGCAACGGGGGAGTTACAGAGAAACAGGGGAGGGCCTTTCTCTTTTATTATTTTGGTCTGGAGAGAAAAAGATACTGCAGACAACTGAATAACAGGTGAGAGGACTGGTACGGTTTTTCTCTGTCTGACCCATGATCGTATGGAGGAGAGACTAGCATAGCTACTATAAAACTAGAAGCCATAGCACCTCCCTCATATATCCACAGATCTGCTCATCCTTTTGCTTAAGATTTGCCTATTTACTTTTCAGCCGGACCTTGTACCACTGTTTCTGCAGCAACTGCTGCTTTTCAGTTCTTCTCTTCCATCCTTTTACCCTATTCCTTCTCCATTAAAAGGTTAAACATGAGTGTAAGAGGGGAAAATAATATAAATCATCAATACACAAAACAGAGTTCCAGAGGCTAGTCTCTTTCCCAAGGCTGTGTGTGCACACTGCTGTGCTGGTTACAGTTAGACGCCCTGTTCTGAGCACTTGCACTTCTGAATCCTACAGCTGTAGAAGCAAGAGTGGAAGATGAATCTATGGTAAGCTGGCAAAGAGGAAGGGGAAAGGAGAGAAGTTATCTATAAAAACCCAAGCAACCAAATAAATAAAAAAATAAAAATCCAAGTAAAACCAAAGGATTACTTGACAATGGCGTGCAAAACACAGAATGTCAAGGAGGGTCAAATGTACAAGGTCCAGAAATATACAAAAGAAAAGTTTTACCCTTCATAATGTATTCATATAGTACCGTTATTTTGGAACTCAAATCTGTTTAGCACAAGTCTCTATAAAATGCATGGCTCCAGCCTAGACAGAAAGCTTCCCTTAACATAACCGGGGAGATCAGGGAGGCAGGAGGATGCCACTGGGGAGATTTCCAGTATAAATCATATTTTATCCCACCTAAACTGTAAGCCTGCAACTATAAGCTATGTAAGCTAAACAAACTATCAGTGTGATCCTGGCCTGCACGTGGTTCAGTACAAACCCTTAGACAAAATAAAATTAATTCAGGTAAATTTGCAACAGCTAATTGCAAATCGACTGCATATTTTGAATTTTCACAATACAAAGATGAACTTGTAACATAAAGACAATGAAGTACAATAGAAAGAAAAAGAATGATGCTGTTACAGTAACTAATAATCTTGAAAACTGCACTAAAGACACTGTAGTTTAGACACCTAACTTCTGATATACCTTATTGGCATTGTTGAGCTACACAGCTTACCTACGTGGGTATCCAAATGTGTCTGCCCACAGAACCACAGACAACAGAAGTGTCACTGCCTAGCAATTTGTCAAGATACAGCAAGGAAGAAATCTGGGTCATTTGGATAATTATCATTTGAATAATCATTATCATTCCAGACAACTCAGTCTGTTGCCTTAGGCATCTGAGCAATTTAATCCAGTCACCTCAGCCCTGTGAAGTACAGAAAAACATTTTGTGAACTTAACAGAACTTAGAGAAAAAAGAAGTGTGCGAAGGAGTGTTTTGGATCCCAGATACCCTAAATTTTCTACACATTTTCAGGACATATAGAAGGTTTACAGGGATTTCTTTCTAGTCATTACCCTTATGATTAGTAATAGTTAATAACCTTGTTGGAGATCCCATAATGTTAAACACAGCCAGGTAATTATACAAGGTTCTGCCTGAAAAAGGGAATGATCCAAATGTACAAATTTTGAACCAAGGCAAGAGACAGGGAAGGAAGCAGAGTCAAAGAGTAATTCAAATGTTGTCATCTCCCTAAGCTCACTAGGACAAGAGATATTACAAGTTAAAAGAGAGGGTAGGAGGAAAGAAAAGAAACAAAGTGAGAAAGATCAGCAGAAGAGCACACAGGAAGCCGGTCAGAAAACGAAGCAGGTTTCTTAAAGATGCTTAGCAGCACCTCTGAGCAAGAGGTAATTGCCAATGGATAAAAAGAGCAAACTGGATGCCAAGACAGAAAGCAATGATGGAACACCAAGCACCTTGGTTAATATATTTGTAAATCTGCAGAAGGTCCCAGGAGGAAAAAAAAATTCATCCAGCTTTCTATTTCTTGAGATGGTAATCTTCACATGACATACATCTTCCCTAAATTTCCTGACAGAAGAGAAATGCAACCACTCCTAAAGGCTGCTAGACAAACAGAATTAGCTGGGTTTGTTTTGTTTTAAAACACACATACAAATGTGTGACAATAAGCAAGCAAATATAAAAAAAAGCATTGGCTAATTAAATTTCTTTCTCTGGTATGGTCAGTTAAAATTAATTCTGGCACATAAGGCAGCCTGGAGCCAGATGGTACGTCCTCCCTACGCTTTGAAATAAGAATTTGGAAAACAGCGTCCCTGACCATGACAGGAGGGTTGGAACCAGATGATCTTTAAGGTCCCTTCCAACCCAAACCATTCTATGATTCTATGATTCTATGAATGTCTTCTTCAGGCTGACCAGGAGCTCACTAAACACCTGGCTTTTTATTGAGGGAGACCTAGGTGTTATGGTGTTCTTGTCATGAGAGTCATACATTAGACAAAACAATAGTCTGACTTGTATAGGAGCAGAAATGGGAAAACGGAAAGCTGTGCTCTGTTGGGTTTTGGCAGCAGGGAATTATTAGCAAATAAAAAAAAATCAGTTAACTTTCATTTAGAAAGAATTTGTATTGAGCAGTCATGAGTCTGGCATGAACACTAGTTTAACCACTTAATTTATAGCATTTGACCATGAACTTTGCCAAAGTTTGTCCTACCCACATAAGCATTTAAGGTCTCAAAATATTTCCAGATATATTATTCTGGCAATCACTTTTAAAAGGAACCTGCTACCGAATTTTTAAGACTTATTTGGTTCATATGAAATAGCATTTATTGCTGGTATTGCAGGTATCTTGGCTGACAGCTGAAAGCACCATACTTTTTACACAGCCACAGCACGGTAGAGGTGGGAAGCAACCTCCAGAGACTGTATAGGCCAACCCACCTGCTCAGAGTTGCTCAAGACCATTTCCAGTCGGACTTTTAATATCTCCTTGGATGGAGGCTCCACAATCTCTCTGGGCAACCTGTTAGAATCATAATCATAGAATCATAGAATGTTTTGGGTTGGAAGGGACCCCTAGAGGTCATCTAGTCCAACCCCCCTGCAGGGAGCAGGGACACCGCTAATCAGATCAGGTTTCTCAGAGCCCCATCCAACCTGTCCTTGAATGTTTCCAGGGATGGGGCCTCCACTACCTCTCTGGGCAACCCCTTCCAGTGTTTCACCACCCTCATTGTAAAGAATTTCTTCCTTATATCTAGTCTAAACCTACCCTGCTTCACTTTAAAACCATTACCCCTTGTCCTGTCACAGCTGTCCCTGCAAAAAGATTTTCCCCATCTTTCCTATAGGCCCCCTTTAGGTACTGAAAGGCCGTAATCAGGTCTCCCCGCAGCCTTCTCTTCTCCAGGCTGAACAACCCCAACTTTCTCAGCCTGTCCTCACAGGAGAGGTGCTCATTTTTGCAGCCCTCCTCTGGACCCTCTCCAACAGTTCCATGTCCTTCTTGTGCTGAGGGCTCCAGAGCTGGACATAGTACTCCAGGTGAGGTCTCACCAGAGCAGAGTAGAGGGGCAGAATCACCTCCCTCAACCTGCTGGCCACGCTTCTCCTGATGCAGCCCAGGGCTCATGTTCAGCTTTTCATCCACCAGCCCCCCCAAGTCCCTCTCGGCAGGTCTGCTCTCAATCCTTTCTTCCCCCAGCCTGTATTGATACCGATGGTTACCCCAACTCAGGTGCAGGACCTTGCACTTGGTCTTGTTGAACCTCATGAGGTTCACACAGGCCCACTTCTCCAGCTGTTCCGGTGTTTTACCACCCTCATGGTAAAAAAGTGTTTTCCTGTCTTTAAATACAATTTCTTATATGCCAGTTTGTGCAATGCTTGCTGTGCTCCATGCCAAAACCTGAGAAAACCAAAGAAAGCACCAAGACGACTGCAGCTTGTTAGGCAGAGCTGAGTGTGCTTAAGCCAGGGCTACCAACAGCAGCTTTCCCAGCATCTGAGCTGGAAGCAACATGCTTTAGAAATGGCAAAGCCCTCACACACAGTGTGACCTTGTAAGGTCAAGAACTGGAACAAGCCAAAATCTGATTTGTTCAGTCTTGACTTAAAAAAAAAAGAGCGATGTGTTCTGAGGTAGAGCAGTGACTAACCACCAGGACCAAGGGAGGAGCGTAGGCTCATGACTATTGTGCAGTACATCCGGGAGGGTGAGGAGGTGGGGTGGAGGGGGAGCCTCCAGAGAAGGGAGTGAAGAGGGAAGGCAGCAGGAAAGGGTGATGACATAGTTTAATAGAATTGATTTATGAATCACTGACTTTGTGAAGTTAATTCCATATTCACCTTTCCCTCCGCTGCTCCTCCACTCCCAATAAAGTTGTCTCTGTTCTAAACCCTTGAACTCATTGTTTGTTAATTGGGAAGTATTGCTCATGAGGGAGACACAGACAATGTTCATTTAATTTCCCAGCTTTCCCAGGAGACTCTTGCGGGTATTATTTAAGGAGTGTTTTCAAAGGAACATATTTATACTGGCCCTCTTTACTACCCACAGCACCTCCACCTAGACAACTTAATACATCAGTCAACATTTGCAAGTCATCAGTTAATCAACAGTGAGGAAAGGTAAATTGAAATGAAATGCCCGAACCGAATAATTTCATTAGCTTTGCTCTAATACAAATAGACACCCTCAGAGACGCACATTCTCACTGGAGACCGGTGATAAACATGTTAAGCGCATGAAAAGAAAAGGATACAATTGTGAAAGCACACGCGCAGGTAAAAGTTTCCCAAAGCCTGTGTGGGAGAGCGTGTAGCGGGAGCAGACACGATTTGGCTACCGCGTGTGCTACCGTAGGTGCAAGGAAGGAAGTCTCCAAATGGTGGCTTTAACATGACTCTCTGCAGCCACATCACAAAGCACCCGGGAGTGGCTTGTCCCTCCCGGCCCCTGTGGGAATCAATCTGAGGAAGCCTGATGCTATAGAGATGTTTCCTGTATATTGTGTGGGAAACTCAACTAAGTGCAAACTACCGGCAACAATGAGACAATAAATTATAATAAACAGGAAAAATAGCATTGGCTCCTGAAATCAATGGCTGGAGCACATGAAACGTTCACAGCATTGATAAATGAATAAATATAACAAAAAGCATTGGGCTTTGAAAGAATGGGCAGTTTTATCTGGACTGAAAGGCTCCTTTTCTGTTAACTAAATACATATAAAAAATAAACACCGCTAAAGGACTTTGGCTGAGATTTTCAGCATTGGAGAGGTGATTTAGAAAGCTGCACAAAACTTCAGCCTCTGATTCCTTTGCTTGGCCCTGAAAACGGCAGCATGGTCTGAACAAACAGCCACCTTGTAGCAACCCCATTACATCATCTATCCGCGGCTGCTACTCAGCCCACACGAAATGATCACATCTGAAACATGAGCCAGCCCCCTCCTTCTGAAAAATCATAAAAAACAGCAACAAAAACTGAGCTAAAAACTACTGGAAGCAACCTGCTGTCCATTGAAAAAGACCTGGAATACTCTGAGGATTAACTACTGTACATCTTGTGCACATATGCTATTTTCCTGAATTCAAAGAAGTGAGGAGTAAGAGCTGAAATGAGTGGGAGTAAAGAGTGTGCGGTACTTCAGAGGAGACACTGAAACACCTTGCAAACCCAAGAGAACAGCGGCATTAAGCACTTTTCATTTACTGCCCTTGTGATACCCAGACTCTGCAAAAGAGCTTAAGAAAATGCTTAACATCAGCTCAGGAGAGCAGTGCCGCCTGAGGCCAAATTCAGTCCATCTCCAGACAGACTCCAGAAGGCTCAGGACGTTGTGGGGCCAAGCCCTGAGGGACAATACCTGGCTGGGATAAAGCAGCAAGGTTTAGCCTGCATTAGGGATCTCTGCTCTTCAACAGCGAAAGATCTGAGAGAATCCCACCAAAGTTTTTTGAGGGGGCACAAGTAAACTCTGTAGAGTGAAAAGTTACTCTTTCAATATCTTTGGAAAAAAAGAAAAAATCATTTTTAAAAGCAGCAGCAGGAGCATATAAACATGCCCCTGTTTTTCCTGAGTTCATTTATTTCAATTATTTTTAGCTGAATCATATATCAGTATAAGACCATGACACAGGAGCAATAAGTTGCACAGATTTAGGAGGAATATGCTTTTTACAAAATTAACTGGATTGCTTCTTTTATAGTATTCCAGAATGAATTGTTGAAGAGAATGCAAGAAAAGTGATACACTAGGATCTTAGTACAGTACTTGAGGCTTTACGTCTTGCAGTATATGATGAGGAGTTAGTTTCTTTTATTCTAGACAGGAAAACTGCCCAGTTTAATGAAAAGTGGCTAGCTGACACATAGAAAGCAATGCAAGATGGCAGTGACTTGGCTGTTGAATAGCTTCTTGTGACAAGGCACTCAACACTAGAAAGGCGTTCAGCACTACAGTCATTTTAAATAATGCTTGGAAGGGCAAACACTCATTGTCTCAACTGGATTAAAAAATTATAAGAAATTGTAGGCAATAAATAGAGTAAGAGAGCACATAAAGTTTGGTTTCACAGGGAGAGGCAGCCTTCAATGGGAAGGGAACATAATCACACTGTTCTTGTCACCACAGAGCACTGTGCTCTGGTCTGGGTACCTCATCACTGATACATGCGGCGTACTCTAAAAGAAGCATGAAAACCAGTTAAGAACATGCAAGGAAGGATTTAAAAACAATAACAGAGTTAAGTATGTCTAAGCTTGGCTAAGGCAGTAGAACACAATAGCAACCCCTGAATATTTGAACAACAAAGAAAGAGAAAACTTAGCAACAAGGGAAATAATAACCAGATTAACTGCAAGATACAGAAAAGTGTTCTTACAGAAAGATCCATTAATGTCTGGGCTTCAAGTGATAGAAAGCTTGTCAGTAAGCACATTCAAAGTTTTATTGGACAAAATGCTAGCAAAAGTATAATAAAGAGTGGTTCTGTGCTAAGAGCTTGATCCGCTTGATGCCTTAGTGTTTTCCATCACTTTCAAATCACCTACATCTTACCTGATGAATAGTAAAGTTATTAATTTAACAAAATATTGCTGAGAATTCTTCCTTTTAACATAAACGATCTTCACTTGCTCACTATCTATAAATAACTTGCTATAATGGATGAGGCATGTTAACAGTCCAACAACTACCCTGACAAGCCGTTGAGCTGCGTGCCAGCTTCATGTTAACCATTATCCTAAATAGTTCATACATTTCTGAATGCTTCCTGTATTAAACTGTACGAAGTATATATAGTACCGTATAAGCAACATCCAACTGCAAATGCAAAGGTAACCATTGCGGCAGTGAGAGTGAGCAGGAGAGGGCAGCATAGACTAGGAGTAACTGCAGATTTACAAGGTCCAGAAAATACCATGGATGTGTAGGAAGTGGAGAAGGGGACCTTTAAGACTAAATGCATACTGATCTCTCTTACGTGTGATGCCCAATACATTTGAAACCACAGGAAGTTGTTACCAGCCCTTCATCAAAGAGTCTCCCCGGCCTCTGTCATGGCTGGTCTGTGCTATATTCCTTTTCCAAGGTGACCTCACCTGGCATTGCAGCTAATGTTTGCACTGCTAGGATTGCAGCACGTACTTCATAGCTTCCCAGGTCACCTTCTTTCCACCCCCAGCCTTCCCCCCTCCCTAGCCTCTGCCTGGTCTTAATCTTTAGGCAAAAATATCTGAGGCAGGATTTACTGGGGTAAAAAAATGAAAATTGATTTTCTTGTGTAAGAGGTCAGAAAAAAAGGTGTACTTGAATGAAAAAAAAACATGTTTATTTGGTGACAGTCTAGTGCAGTTGCATTTCTTTATGTGATCCTTCCTTCTGTTCTTTCAAGTCTTTCCACAGATTAAAGACACAGGATCCGGAAAATATCCCCTCTGGAACTGCATTCAAATCTTACCTCAGTGTCTGTGTCCTCCTGCCATCTCCTCTCTGATATCTTTCCTTTGACTGCCTGGGCCTGATTTTTGCCTACCTTTTCTTTTATCTTCTGTAATGCTTTTGGCTCAGAACACAGTCTGTGTCCTGCGGCCTTCAACTCTTTTCTTCCCACTCCATCTGGCTAGTTCTCAGTCATTTCTAGCTTTCCCTTTATAATATTTTTCTTTCCCTTCTAAAATTGAAGTAAACACAGGTTTTAGAACAGATTATTTCTAAAAAACATTTCTGCAGCTCTGTATCCTAAACTTCATTCTTCTATTGTTATGTTATACTCTATACACACATGCATGAGCACGCACACATACAATGAAAGCGCTTAATATAAACATTTTCCTAACATTACAGTATGAAAGCAAGCACGGGCTGACCACTTATTTTCTTTGAATTTAGTTATGTTCAGAAACCATAGAAACAGAAAATAGAATTATTATTATTTGCTCTAATATATCACCTGGAAGCCTTTGTCATGAACCAGAACCATATTGCACTAGGACCTTTAAAAGCACAGGCAAAGATTACTACCTCCCTGTTCCAAAAAAGAAAAAACTTACCATAAGAGTGTAATGTGAAGCACCAGCTGAATTATTTATTTGCATTTTTGTAAGGCGTGGATAACTAACTGCACACAGTAAAAGCGAATAGGTCTCTGCTGTGAACCTCATATGCTCTAAATAAACAGAGAAAACAAGGAAAACCAGAGGCATAAAGAAATAACATAAAAGAAGTTAGCAACACAGGAACAGAAAGAAGCTCTCTGTCTTCCAAGACCGGTGTTCACTAAGGCTGGCTATTTCTTTGCACATTCCACAATTTCATCTTTTTAGAGGTAATTAAAAATAGTGACCTTTAGCAGTCACCTTTATTGGCTGTAGCACATAGGATAGGAAAAATTCTTCCCTTTTGCTTTTTGTTTTGTCTTGTACCCATTACTACTGTGCACATTCAGATGTGGATTAAAAGCAAATTTTAATTTTATCAGTGTGAGCTATTTAGCAGTATTGTTCCAGACACTTGAACTGTTTAACCAGTCATAATTAAGTCTAATTATTCTGCAAAATTTGGACTTATTTATCAGCATTAATTCATTTAATAACCCTAATACAAATATATAAAATTTTATTTTTAAGGAAGCCCACACAGCCAAAAATACAAGCCCAAAACTTTCTGAAAGGCCTCAGACATACTAAGTTTTTATTTTTTCCTTTCAAAAAAGTAATTGAAGAGTCTTCAAAAAAAAAAAAAAAAAAACAACACAAAAAAACCCAGTCTTTTTATTCTGATTCCTTAGGAGGAATTCAGTATCAAGGCAACAAAAGTTCCCACAGCCACATTTAAAGCAAGGATTCACCACTTATTCTTAGTTTCATGATGAAAGGAGGAAAGCTTGTCTGAAAATGGAGTGTTAACCTGTTTTTGCTGCAAAGCTAAAGAAAATCCATGCCTCTTCCTTTCAGCAGAAGAGTGAGCGATTGCATATGTATATGCACGAGTGTCTGTATGTACTCATGTAAGGGAAAAGTACAAAAGAAATCTGTCACCCTCTTTCCTCTTACAGCACTGCTCTGCTGTGATCCAAGCACTCTCGCAGGACAAGTAGTTAGTCTGCAGCACCTTGTTAAATAATAAATGCACAGCACTGTCAATTCAAAGTTTACTGAGAAGAGTACACATTGGTGTCATGGTTTAACCCCAGCTGGCAAATAAGCACCACACAGCCACCCACCCACTTCCCCCCTCCAACGGGATGGGGGAGAGAATCAAAAGAGTAAAAGTGAGAAAACTTGTGGGTTCAGATAAAGGCAGTTTAATGGGGAGAGCAAACCCCATGCGTGTAAGCAAAGCAAAGCAAGGAATTCATTCCCTCCTGCTCACTGGCAGGCAGGTGCTCGGCCATCTCCAAGAAAGCAGGGCTCCATCACACATAACGGTGACCTGGGAAGGCAAAATGTCATCATTCCGAATGTCTCCCCCTTCCTTCTTCTTCCCCCAGCTTTATATGCTGAGCACAACATCATGTCATACGGTATGTGATATCCCTTTGGTCAGTTGGGGTTAACTGTACTGGCTGTGCCCCGTCCCAGCTTCTTGTGCACCCCCAGTCTGCTCGCTGTTCGCTGTTCGCTGTTCGGGTGAGTTGAGAAGAGAAAAGGCCTTGATGCTGTGTAAGCACTGCTCAACAATAATGAAAACATCTCAATGTTATCAGCACTGTTTCCAGCAGAAGTCCAAAACATAGCCCCGTACTACCTACTGTGAAGAAAATTAACTCTACCCTAGCCCAAACCAGCAAAACTGGTTTCTGTAAAGTGTTGAAGACTGACAGAACCCTGTTGATCTGAATTATTTGGAAGCCTCTGGTTTCAGGACAAGAAGGCCATGGTGAAGAAGTTTAGAGTTCAGGTAGAGAGATGGCAGAAAGGGTGTAAATAGTCACTGTGGGTACAAAGATATTCCTCAAACACAGATGGTGAACTTGCTGTGATATGGAGGCTTCATCTCTGCCCTTAGATCCTGAGGAACTGCCTCGGGCACAGCTCATTTCACCCACTGGCTGTGAGTAAAGCCAAATGTAGCTTACCTACCAGTCAACACCTGAAGAAGAGAGGCCTCCTGTTATCCTGAGGATGTTTGAGCAGATGACATGGAAACCTTCCTAATACCTTCAAAGTTTTCTGGCTGAGCTAGCATTTAGCTAAAAGAAGGGTTCTGAGGAAGCATTACTTACACTTCCTTTCCCTTCCCCCCAAAACTATCATTTGGTCTGAGTTTCAGTGGGTACTGATGTTTCTCTGAGGGTCAGTTACCCTTAAGGGTCA
>NW_009259694.1:1055498-1126363 GCF_000687185.1 Egretta garzetta | reverse complement strand
CCCCGAGTAAGCAATTTCCTTTTTCTATCACTGCATGAGAAGAATATCCAGCTGGAAATTTAAGCCAGGTGTCCATTTCTCCTAGATTACATTGGCCACTCAAAATGGCCTAGAACCTCAGCCAAAGTTGAGACAGTCTCATTAGTATGAGACTGCAAAGCCTGGAAAGAGGAAAAGCTAAAACCCAAGGAAAATAAAAGACCCCTGTGAGGCTCCACTTCCAGCGGAAATTATTCCACTTACATACCATCCTTTCAGCATTACACTTAAGAAAATTAGCACCATCTAAACCTTGATAATGGAAGGACAATCAAGCAGCACTGTAGATGCTATTACAAGGTCTTCAAGGAGTGATAAATACAGCAAAAAGCTATCTGTCTGACAGTTTGGACTGTGAACACAAGTAATTCCAACCAACATACATATAACAAAGAAGTACTATAGATCCCAGCATATGCCCCTGAGGGATACCAGATGACACTGAAGACACCAGAGCTCGAAGCAATAAATTTTACAAAATAAGAAAAAGAATACAATTATAGTCAATGGTCGAAAGAGTCAAATGCCACATGGAAGTTCAAAAGCAGCAGGCAAATGTAGCAATAACCCTGCTGTGTACACGTACACATAGCCTTCAGAGAAAGAGAAAAATAGAACTCAAAATTTTATCTATAGTTTATCTGCAGATCTGTTTGCATTAACCTTTGACTGCAATGATGGTGTAGAGGAAAGGTTCTTGATTGTTCAATGGACATTACTTTCACTGCCATAATTCCCTCCTACAACAGCCACCTTCTTAAAAGATAAAAAGTATTTCCTACATTCATATGAGTAAGAAAGTAGATGTGATGTTCATACAGACAATTAGGAGGAAAAAAACCTGGAAAAAAAAATTATGGAACAGACAAAACAAGACAAGATGTTTGATGTAATCAAACCATACTGTTATTTTGCCGGTTACTCCTCCACTTTCCCTATCCTTCATCTGTGCACTGTCTTCTTAGCTTATAAAATCTTTACCAAAGGAAATTTGTTTTCATACTTGTCAAAAATGTCAGTACATATTATGGACTGAGAATAATAGAAAAACATCAACATTATGAAGGTCTTGAGATGCACCAAAACACTTGAAATTTTCAAGCAACTAGCTGGCAAATAGAAAGACATTTCAAATAAATCAGAGTTTGTAAAATTCAAGTTTCAATGCATTATAATATTAACATTTTATTAAGAGACCCAAACATGGTGAGCAATAGTGAAAATGGTAGTTCTGAAGCATAAATGCAGAAAACTTCGGCATTCAGTTAACCCCTGCTTACTGTGGCCAGTTTTGGTCAGGGGCCGCAAATGCATCATAATTATAGAGACTGTTATTATATCATTAAACTGTCTTGGGATTTTGGATTTTGCCCAACATTGGAACAAATGAGGCCTTTCTAAGCATTCTAGGCAACAACACAGACAAATAAATCTGCAGGGTAGCTGATCGCCCAACAAACAGTCATCACACATGTTCCGACAGAGAGAGCCTGAGTCTGCATCCCAGCACCTCCCAGATGTGGGAGGCTCAGATTTAAGACTCTGTTCCAAATTGTACAGAATGGAGAGCTGACTCTGAATCTCTCGTACCCTGCAGTGGCCAGACAATCTGCCCAGAACATGAGAAATCCTTGTCATTGACATTTTTTTTTTTTTTTTTTTTTTTTTGGGGGGGGGGAATTGAAAAATGTGTTTTTACAGGGAAGTTTTATTTTTGGCAATTTAGCATTTTTATGAGAAAATGACCAGTGAAAAATTAAACCCAAAAAGGCAGACTAAAACTATTCCATGGATACCATCTAACGTATATATGGCAAAATTTGATGAAATGCTAATAACAACGCTAGCACTGAACACAGTGTATTTAAATTTAGGGCAAAAAGAAATAACAGATGGAACAGAGATATATGCAGAGTTCTTACATTCATATATTCATCCTCTTATGAATATATTAGCATCTGACTCACAAATAAAACATATTGAAATAGTCACAGCAGCATTATCTACTAAAAAAGTCAATCATGAAATTTTTAACATGCTACCATTTATAAATGTAAGCTCATTTAAAGACTGGTGTTTTTTAGAAAATTATTGATTCTTTCTGTGCAATTAGGAAAAAGAAAAGACTTTTCTGGTTAGCACATTCAGTCCTGCACCACTGCCATCAGCAGGACTCTTGCCATCAACTTCAATGGGAAAAGAATTATACCCTGTGTTAGCTTTCAGCAATTACATTGACATTATCAGTGATTTACTGAGTGGTATTTCAAACATGATACCATATGTCAGCTGATACCAAGCAAGTTTGAGTGACAAAGTTCTGATCATAACCACTTGGTTAATAAATATCACAGTTATTGAGCCTCTAGAGCATTTAAACTGTGACAGCTAGGGCATCACCATAAAAAAAAGCCTTGAAAAACCCTAGGAGACTCCGCTCTGAGTTCAAATGACTTCCTCTTAAGTCTCCCACTTCTCAAGTTGATTAAGATTCAGTACATAGCTCTGATTTGAAATCGAGCAGTTCAGCTAAGGGGGAGACTGGAAATTTTCTCTTGTTGATAGGTAGAAGTGGGAAACAGTATTGCTAACACTTTGTGATAATTTTCAACCCTTTCAGATGTGCAGACATCCTTATGAATTTAGGCTGCTGAAATACGTTTGCTTTTCTGAGCTATGTTTTAGAGACTGCCCCACAGATCCAAGAGGGTTTTGTTGACCACCAGTTGCAAATCACTGCTGTCTAAACACTAGTTTAAAAAAAACACATGGAAATATTTTTTTTTATCATAATTAAACAACATCTTTTAAAATAGCTATGCTATTTTTATCCTGTATTGGTCCGAAGAATCTCCAGGGAATTATTTTTTTCCTCTTGCTTTTGCAGCAGTTAAATGACATTGATTCCGGTTAAGTTATTTCTAATTTGAAGACATATGAGAACAGATTTGGGCCATTTGTGCTTTGAAGAACCTTCTTCTCTTCTCTTACTTTGTTTTAATTACAAATTATGAACATCTAGCTTTACTCTTATGGACTTTATTTACTGACAGATCTTTTGAGTTGTTCCACATTGTAAGAGGTCTAGAGAGTTGGGGTTTTCTCCATTTCTACATTAATTTCCCATAGATTTTAATTCTGTGTCAATTCTCAAGAGTTCTCTTGCATCTTGACACTTGTTCCAGTATCTAAAGACGTAGTAGCTCTTTATCAGTCAGGAAAGCAAACTAAAAAACTCCAACATTCCTGTCTGTTGTAAATTTAATTTTTCTAATCCAAATTCCCCAAATACCAAAACCAAGCTGAAAACAGACCAAAAAAAAAGTCAAAAATATAAGAGGAAAACTATACCAAAGGAAAACTTAGCCAGTGTCATATTACTGGTAGTGCACAAATAATACTAGCTATTAACATTAATTTTTAAGCAGCTTTTCTGAGTTAAAGAACTTTCAAAAGATAGAATTTCAAACACATTTTGTTAGAAAAGGCTATTGAGATAAGAACAACAACAAAAAAATGAACAAGCTACTCAACCTACAGAAGTAGTTTAAATCGTTAGATTGTCTGTTTTGAATGATGTTCACGGAGAAGCACATCATTAAGGAAAGGGCAAGGTAAATAATGAGTAGCTGACTATCAGCTGCAGAGAAATAAAAAAGCAGAATTCTACAAGCCAGGGAGCCTGGTGCTGCATCATTCAGTTAATGGGCTAAGAGAGTCTGAATTAACATTAGAGCTCTGTACTGAGAGATCAGAAATGCAGGAAGAAGAGAAACTGGAACATCCAGGGTAAAATCAGCTGCTGTGTATACAGGCCAGAGGATGTTATTTGGCTGCAGGGGAACTGGTGTGGATCATCAGTTTGTACACCAGCCCATTAGCCTCATGCTGGTTAACTGTATTTTTTCAGCTGGGAAGTATTTAAGGCCACATGTTCATGTTAAAGCTTTTTTTTTCCCCTCCCTACTACACTTACAAGGAGGAACGGAAAGAAATTTAAAGTAAATTAAGAGTAATAGCGAGGTATTGACTTGCTAAACTAACTTATTGAAGTTTTTAGATCATATGAGGCTTGAAATCAGAGGGGCAGAAAGAGGGAAATGACAGACAATGCTCTGAAAATGAAAGATCAACTCAGAAAATGAAAAGTTTGCATGGATTTTGAAGTCAGCAGTAAAACCTGTTATGGGGATCAAGTGTTGCTTTCTGATTTAGCCATGGGCGATACCTGCAGTCAAGTCATGAAATCTCTAAAGGTTCACTCGTGATCAGAAGAGTGATTCTGTGCTTGGTGGAGAATCTGGGGGTGCGGATGAGCAATACATCTGTGTTAGCCCTTGCCAGCTGTTGCTGAAGGGTGGGATGGCTCCCTCCCACTGCCCTCTCCTCGCTCTTGCGCAGGTTCTGGCATTCGTCTGAGCTGGATCAAAGAGCTAAACTGGCAGAATATTAACGCCCCCTTCCCCCGTGGCATGAATTATACGGAAGAGCTGGAGGGACTTTGAAAGCTGCATGTGGGCAGTAATGACATTTTTGGAACATGCCTCCCCCCACCACGTGGAGCATACAAATGCCCGGACTTCCCTACAAGACAGCTTGCCATCCCACATTTGCGGCCCAAACGCTCTGCACTGCTGTAGCGTGCAACTGGAATGCGCGGGCAGTGTGCGGGAAGTTGCTGAGCGATGCGCGTGGATGGCTGCCTTGTTTAATTTTGCATGCCCTTCTGCTGGTCGGCCGCCCTTCCAAACCTCACCCCCAGCTATTCAACCACGCTGCGTAGTGGCTACAAGTACACTTTCCTTTATGTTCCCCCTTTCTCATTTATGGCTGCTATAAAAAAAATTCCTCGTCTCTGAAAAACATAACACTGAACTGGTGTAGCCAGAGTCTGTTTGGAGGGAATCCAGCATCTTCTATAAACAGTTCGATTTCACCATATTTAACACAAGTGCCTCCAAATAATAGTAATATTTTGCTTTCAAATATTATTTTGGCCTTTGACCAATGTTCCATTTTATGTCCAGTCTCTGTTACAATGTTTTTGACCTGTTATGTACTGATCTTTCTTTCAGAAAAGATAAACTGCTAAAAATAGCTCTTTATCTTCCCAAGACTCATTTATAATGTTACAGCAGATTAAAATTTCACTGATGAATGGGGAACTGCAGATGGAGCTGAGCCAACACCAAAATACCCGATCTCACTTTGGTATCTTCCAAGTATTTTCTTCTTCAGCACAATGCTCTGATATTATTTCTGCTCAATGACCTCCACGTCATGATTCTGCAGTTAAAGACAATGAAATATCCAACAGTTGCATATAACTGAGGTCAAAGGGTTGACCGATAAATCTTTTGGGAACAGAAGGCTGAATGTGGTGTGAAAAAAGGAAAGAAGAAAAAAAAAAAGGAAAAACAGCCCCCAAAACACATTGCAAAAATTCTGCCTTGCGGGCAAATAGCCTGTCAATTCAGACTGAATTGAACGGGATGCTGAATGATCTTTATGAAGTGTGACAGGGAGATCGTACTTTCCCCCTAGGAATTTCATAGTAACTTTGTAGTAAAGGCTCTAGTTTGTAATTACGTTTACACTACTGTTCATTTGGGAGAAGCCCTGTTATTTTGGGTACAGAGACTTCCTTGCCCCACAGACATCTTCACTGGTTCAGCATCTTTGTATCTACTACCAGGCACTTGTCTGTCACAAGGTTTCTTGCTTTATGAGAGGTTAATTTATATGCACTCAGTAACAATTGAACAATACTGGTCTAGAAAATTATCAATATCAAATGAACAGTTTACCACAGGGTAAGCAAGGGCGTGAAGACAAATTATATTGGTTATTTTGATTTGGTACCTATCTGTCTGGCTGTCTTTCCGCACCTTGCCCTCAGTGAAAGGGAAGATGGAGAAAAACCTAAATATGGAGTGTTATGGCAGAACAAATGATACAGTGTAAAGTGCACTGCTAGTTCACCCTCTGGCGACATGTCCACTTGCATAATTACAACACCACAACTCACTTCTCTTACTCATTCTGTAAAAGGAATCTGGGTTCTCTCATCATTTGAAACACGGAGAGGTTTTTTTCTAACTCGGCTCATCTTGATTGCACCAAGGCAGGAGCCAGCAACATGAACATCACAATCAGCAGAGCTGACTGGGAAGCTGCACATGGTGAGGAAATGGCGAGAGGCAGCGGAGGGAAGGACGATGTCTTCAGCCAGGCCAGCTGCAGGCAAAAATGATGAGGGACCTCAACCATAAAGTCATTCAAAGGTTTCAGGAGAGATTTATCTTGATGTAGAAGAAAATTACAGTCACTTTGCTTAGTGGAGAAATTTATCGTGATGCGGGAAAAAATTACATTCTCTTTTCTTACTACAGACTTTTTTTGAAACTTACAGAATCTTATCATTGATACACTGCACTCAAAGTAAGGCTCCTCCTATTCTTTTCCCTACCCACACATTATCAGACAAGCAAATACTTGTCTAGGGCCTCAAAACCATGCTCTGTGTCGTGACACTGGAAGGATTTACTAATCTGGCAGTGCATCTTTGCCTGAATGTCTGAAAATCTCTCCCTAACTGAGTGTGCTGTATTACCAGCCTTTCTTCCAAGCCCCTGTAAAACACTTGCTTGAGACAGAATTCAGAAATGAACAACTCTCTTGTAAACTGAAAACCTCCATTAACAGGCAAGCAGAGTTTATCAAACTCCCGCTGTCTGTAACCTGACCAGCCCCAGCTAAGCTCAGGATTCCAGAGGTGAAACGTTACCGTGTTTATGCACTGAATGATCTGTCTCCTAGAAATGGTATGTGTATAAAACATCTATACACTATACATACTGGGTTAAGAGAGAACATTGTGAACCATATTCTTATTTGACATTGGCAGGCAAATATCTATTGACTCCAGTAGAACTGAACCAATTTGCTGCTAGATATTTTTATTGTATTTCATACAGTATGGGAGTTAAGGTCTTGTGTCTGTCACCAGCACCACCATGGAATAATCGTTTCCTCTTCCCCATTTAAATAACTTAGCAACCATTTTTTCCCCCTGTCTAGACATTTTTGCTCTGTTAGTGACTGAAAAACTTCCAAGATCATCTACCTCTCCTTCCAAATTGGAACATTTTGATTAGAATTTATTGCATTTTTTTCCCCAGAAAAGTATGTACTCCTCCCTCACCACAGTAAAAAATATGTATGTTTTATATGTAGTAACTTAAAGGATAGATTTTCAAGAAATATTAAAAAAAGAAAAGCAACAACCAAAAATAAAACAGACTAGTCATTCAAACGCTTATTTTGGAGAATCTTTTCATTGAATTATAAGATCTGTTGCCAAGAACATTGCCGTGTATTCCCTTCCCCCTGCCTTAACTGATAGAAATGCCTGAAGATAATTGGTTTCTAAAAGGTAAGAAGGTACTTGAAACTCGATCTACTGCCAGCAGAGGTAGGTCCTTCAGGTAGCTAGAGAGGCTTTGCTAATGAGATCCTAGTTCAATCATTTACATTTCTTTGGTGGTTATTTTCTTATGCAAATTAACAGACTTTTCACCACATAGAAACAGGCAACAACTGACTGTTAAATGAATTGCCTCTCTCTTAATGAAAACATCCAGCTTCTTCTTTCTTATGAGTTTACAGAAGGTTATTTGTTTGGATTATTATAATCCCCACTACTTTGATGTTCACACCACACTGGGGTTTAGAAAACAACCCTATTATCTGTAATTGCAACTGCAAAGTTCCTCCCTTCAGAGAAATACTACTACATTTTAATCAAAGGATGCAAAGACAAATATGTTATATACAACATAATGAAGGCAGTCTAGGATATCCAATGGCTTTTTGTTTTTGTTTTTTTTTTTAATAAGGGAGCAAGCCACCATGAATTTCTTTATAGATATTCAAAGGAAAGAGATAGGAAGTGTCTAATAAAATTAAAAGAGGAACCGTTTGCACATTTTCTATCATCCAATTAACATGCTAACAGGGGATAACCCTCAAAGCAGTTAAGTGAAAGGGACAGGGTAGCGGTATTTTAAGCTCTGTATTTCTTTCGCTTTAACAGGAAGCAGGCCTTCAACCTGGGGAGGTGGTGATGGAGGGAATAAACCAAAGAAGTTAGGTCAGTGGGGAGCTTTCATCATCTCTCCTGGATTAAACACAGGAAAAAAAATAATATCCTTAATTCCCTTCCACATTTTACAAGAATGACAGAGACAGTGAAGGACTGTGAGGTACCTACAGTGTGGTAAAAACAAATGGTTAACTGCATGCAAATGTAGTGTTAAACCTTAACTTGCTGGGTTTTTTTCTGTTCTCCCACTCTCTGAAAGCTGCTGCTGCTGCTACCAGGCGTCAGCGACATGATCCTATTTTGTTTGGTGTCACAAAAGATCAAGCTGAACTTTCCTTAGCCTCTAGCTATGCTGAATTCTGTAATGAAGAGTTAATCTATGCGCAACTGGAAGGTTGAAATTATACTTTCTTCTGTTCTCAGTAAAGGTGTAAAACCTTGCATATATTCTGACCCCTCCTGGGAGATCCTTCCTCATAACACATCATAGTCTGCTGGGGATTATTTTTAGATTCTTTTTTTTAAAGCAAAGCTCCTCAAAACTCTGCAAATATTTACTGGTTAAAACTCGAACAAAGACATCGAATGCTTGAAGAGGGTAATTTTTTCCCCTCAACAGTAAGGCACTCACATGCCTGTAAAAATATTTTATTTTCTTCAAGTTTATTTATCATTTACCAATAACCATTTATTGTGGTGCTTGTAATGACATCAAGCAGGACCAATTCCCACTGTATTATGCACTGCATATTAGAAGTTAGCCTCCAGTCACAAAGCTATTTCAAACACTGTACTGCAGAATCTCATGCATTTTCATCGGACACTGTACTTTCATAACTCAAGCATATTTTTAAATGTGTCTTCCACTTTGTCATCTCTCAACTTTTATTACAAAGTGCTAAATATGCTTCTAATGCTGCTAAGCACACATTCCCATCAGCTGAAGAAATGAGTAACTAGCTAACGTGCTCTACTGAAAGGATGGATATTGTGCAATATGTCAAACTTGACTCCATTTTCAGCTATTTGCTTTACTTATTATTTACTTGCTTAATTAAGATAGAAAACTTCTATGTATTATAAACATTCTCTGAGAAAGTAATTCATTTTTTAACTCTGGAAGTACACATGAAGACATCTGAAAGTAAAACTCTACTTTCAGTAGCCCAGAAAAAAAAACATGAAAAACAACATCTAAGAAATATTCTTTAAGAATAATTATAGGTTATCTCTTTCCAGATCTAGTTATTAACTTTCCATGACAAGAAATAAAAACATTTCATTAATATTTCCACCCCAGTTTGTCTGTATTACTAAGGGGGCACTTTTCCACAGTCGGGAGGGAGTCCTTTTTCGGTTCTCTCTGTTAACAGTGAAGCATGAATAAGGGGAAAACAGATCTGCTGCAACTATGTCTATGCTGCCAAAAGCTGTGGTTTTATATCACAGTCATTAGTTTGAGCTAGTCTTATGAAGAATATTAAGTCCTATGTGAGAAGCATAACATTAACCTTAGCTATCAATGAGCACAAACTCTTATTGCTACTAGGATTTTCAACAAAGAAAGCCAAATTTGTTAGCAGCATTTTAAAAGTGAAATTCAGTGAAAGCATTGTGAAATACTGCATTGCAATAATGGGTGAATATTGGAGAATCATCGGAGAAGGTCAGGTTTGTGCATTGGTTAGCACAATGGAGTTCAAAGTCACTGGGTTCCATCCAAATACCAACATTAAATAAGAATAATAATGAAAAGATTCATTCAGTAAGATACATATCCGTCTTTATCTGAACCTCTTGAACTCATTAAACTCCAATCAAAAAAACAGTAAGACCTGACTTCATTTATTTCTTTCTTCTGATTAAACCAAAATACTTATGAAAACTACCTTTCCAGAGGAATTTAGACAGATCTTTTTTCAGTACTACTCATAGCTTGGAAGTGAAAAAAAAAACTCTCTAAAGTATCAATAAGAAGTTTAAGTCAAGATAAATTATAAAATAAAAGGTTAAATATAGGTGCAGCTCAAATTTGGAATAAAATTTTGGATTAGATTTTGTACCTTGACTGAATTTGATCTGGATGCAGACAACTGTCAGTCAGATGACAAAAATTGTTTCAGAACCCCTAAAGTACAAGCATACATACATCTTCTCAAGTTGCTTCCATTTAGTGCATTTTAAACAAAGTGCACTTATAGGATAAATTTCACACAAATCAAAGTACCGTTTTACTGCTGATGTTAATGGAAAGCCGTTGCCCAGGAAAAATTTCAGCTCTAGTTAGTTTTTGTATCATATATTTATAGTGCAACATTTCCATACAGATTTACATTGTAGATGTATCATATTAATGAACTAGTATTTACGAAATGGCTGTTAAAATGCATGAGGCAAACTGCATCAAAAATTAGAGGTTTTCTGCTTTGCCATCAGGGCTATTTAGCTCACTATCCATAGCACGAGTGTCACTGCTCCATTGCATGTGGGCAGCTATTGGAGCAAACAGGACTACTCACAAAATAAGAAATTAGTGAATATAATAGAGTTACATTTCTGGTTCTATATGCCTTCGCTTGTGCAGGAAAACTACACAAATACCTGCCCTCACTCTACTCACAAATGTGTTCCAGTCTGATTTAGAACCGCATCCTCTACTTTTCCCCAAAATTCTTGAACCCTCAAATGCTGGTGCCATAACTCACTGCTGCCACTGGCCCTGTATACAACCAGGCACTCTGCATCCTGCCAAAGAAGGAGGAGGCATCCTAGTTTCATGTAAACAGTCATAAGAATGCTCAGCGGGCTTTGAGTCTTCTGAGGATTATCTTTCCCAGCCCAGGTGTGGGTCATGGACCTCTAACCGTCAGGGCCTGATACAAGCTTAGGACAATGGAATTCAAACACAGCTGGAGAATATGTTTCTGCATGTTGGTGCAAGGAATGTGAATTTCCAAGAAATAATGGTGGTGGGAGGAAAATACCAGGCATATTGACTGCTGACAGGAGCCACATTTGTGCCAAAACGAAGAAAAAAAATGTCAAGAGTAGGCATTCTTCTGAAGCTGTTGCCCCTGTAAGACTGCCAGCAGAAAGGGAACGTGTGATATCTAGGACACTGTAAAGCAGCGTCTCTGTGGTGCACTACTTTCAGCAAATTAACCATCTTCAATTTAGGCTATCTGTATGCTATGTATCAACAATGAATGTTTTTCCTCAGTCCTCCACTCTCTTCCAGAATTTGTATACTGTAACCTCCTCCCTCTCCACAATTTAATAACTTCATGTTGTGTGTTGATATATGTGGCAGGCAGAAACAAAGATAAACAAAAGAATGCCCTGTTTTGTTCTGCAGGGGAAAAAAAAAACCAAGAAAACAATTAATTCATTTATAAAAATAGGAATTTCTGGCTACACAATGATTCATCATGTTAACAAAGTAACAGAGGCAGGTTTTCAGACTGAGGCTGGATTCAACCATGGAAGAATATAATGTGTTGGCAAAAAACCAGAATTGCATTATATGATTTTCATCTACAGAGACAAATTTCTTGCCTTCTATCTTATCAGCTCTGGCATAGTTTGCTAAAATTTTACTATTTTAATCTGATATTACTGCTGAATATATAAGACATAATGCTCTTATCCATGAACCAACTCTGAGCAAAATTACAAGGATTCAGAAATGTAGATGAGTGCTAAAAAAAAAACAAACTGGGAGGGAGAAAGAAGAAAGAAGGGGAGGAGGAGAAGGAATGAACAGTTATCCAAACTAAGATATGCAAACGAAACATATGGTTGAGCCTGCTTATTCCGCAAGGAATATACTCATTGAGGATGACTCATAAACACATGAAGTATAATACTAGTACAATCTGAAATAACAAAAAACAGCCCATAAGACCAGTTTAAATGTAAGATGTTTATACTGAAAAAAAAGAATAATCAAAATCTTAAAGTTATTTGTCTTAAGTATATGCTATATACAAATGTTAACTCTTTTTCCCTCTTCCTTCCTTTTTAAGGAAAATAAGCAGTAGCTGTAACCAGACTGTGATACATGTACTCATCTCTAGTGTGCAGAAAATCTGAGTTACTTTTTTGAATAAATGCTAAATTTTAAAATCATCTAATGTGGGAGTTCATGCACAAGTTCACAAAGTGGAAAGTGTTTTATATTGATAAAATCAGCATAACTAAGTTTGAAGAATATCAAAGATCTATGCAGGGTTCCTTAATCTGTCCAAAAATCAAAACATTGTGAAATTCTTTGGTGAAACAGTAAAGTTTGTAACCTCTTCCCCCCCTACAGAAAAATGCAAGCTCTCAGCTGAGTCCGAAATCTCCGGTCCATAACTACCTACGCAAAGTCAACAAGATGTTGGATCTTAACTGCTGGATTTTAGCCAATGACTGTCATCCTAACATAATGTCAGGACATGGTCAGGCCCTAAAACCAAAACTTGACCTCAGGATATTTTCCTAGGCCTGACAGTGTAGACATATGCTTACACTTAAGTCATCATTAAGCTCCCCAAAACAAAGAGCAGAGGGTTACACTTTCTACATTACAACAAAAGGCACCAGTTGCCCAGAAGGGACAGGAGGTTGTCCCCTGATTTCTGAATAATACCTGGACCTTGGCCAAGTCCTTCTCTCTGTGGACCAGTTAAATGAGGTCCATCAGATGGGGTCTTTTAGGGATGGACAGACTTTGGAGAACATCTGCCTCCCAGTCTCGGTCCACGCATCTTCCCATGGCCAGGTTGAAGGGGGATGGGACAGCATCAGCTCTCCTCCCACCCCTTGGCAGGCACGGAGGGCATTCAGCTAGCTGCAGTGTTTTTGCTGATCAAGCAGCCATTCCCTGTTTCCTCCAGGTGGAAGTGTCCCCTGGGTTACATCTGGCCTCTCAACTGTAATTGGGCTATCTGCTGGTTTGCATAATGTAATTAGCCACTCTTTTCACCTTCCCTGATAAGGAGAGCAAAGACCTTTGCTTAACCTTTCACTTTCACAATTTAACTCATTATTAAAATACAGCTACTCAGTGACTCCTCTACCTTTTCCCAGTCTTTTTTCCTCCTCCCCAAATCTTAATTTCATTCCATAATTCTTGCTATCCATCCTTACCCTGAAAGCTAAAAATAATGCAATCTCACTCATCACTTGTCTTGCTACTAGGAATTGCACAGAGATAAAGGGAAAGAATAACTGCATAAACCTGTAGAAAACAAACATATACTACCCTGCCAGAGAAGAGATTTAAAGCATTTAGGTGGGTAAAGTCCAGCAGACAGTGTCCTTAAAATTGAGGTGAAATACAAGGAATTCAAATTTCTTAGAAAAATATATTTGAGTATGATTGTATCCAAACTAAACACAAATTATGGCCATTCTGCAAACTGCTTATATTAAAAACCAATTCCAGGGATTTGAAATGTTTACCACAAGACAGCAATGGTCCTTTTGATGCTCCCTTCAAATAATAGAACTAGAGGTCTGGGGACAGAGAGTAGCCTTTCAAAGAGAAAAGGATTAAAAAATGCTATTTTGTTCTAACTGCAAAGAAATCTTAGACCAAATTTTCACCAAAAGACTGTAATAAAGAGAATAGGAGTGCAACGTAGGTGTGCTGAAACTATACTCTTATGACAAAAGTGTGGAGTCCTGCCCCTGCAGTGAATACAGAGCATAGAGAGGATAGTGCATAACAGAACGTTGCAGATCCCCCATTCATGAAGCAAACTGTAGTGTAGATACTGCAACCAGTGGCTTAAGATTGAACCCTATTACATGCTGTGGTGCGTCCTTATGGAGTTTAATGCAAATGGGATTTTTTTTTGTTCAATGCTTTATGAAACCAGGCAGTGTAAAGTATGAATAAAACTGGTATTATTAAATTAGCGTAGCAAATCACTCAACAGCTCAACTGTAGCAACTATTTTTGTGATTAGAAATGGGTTTCAAAACATATTCCATGGGAAGGTCATTGAAATGTCTTACGCTACTGGGAAATGAGGAGAGGCTATAGGCCCAAATTCTCCATTCATTTTCAGCAATGGTAGGTCATTATTTTCTGCAAAATGGAGAGTTGGCCTCTCTGAAGTTTGATAACTTTTTTTTTCATATCTCATGTCTGCCTGGTCCTTGGTGCACACAGAAAATATAATTAGTTTTTTAATTCTCAGTTGGTTGGCTGGCAGACTTAGGAGAACACAAACAAATAAAAAATTTTTTTAATAAAATATGTTCTCCTAGCCAATTCTGGATGTTGGAGGAAGGCAAATGAGTACATGAAACAAATTTATCCAGGTTCCCTTAAGGGTTATCTGCTGTTTATTTTAACCTATTTGATCTTCCATAAGTTGCTGACTACTGTCTTACTTTTTCCAAGTTATGGAAAGGTTACTTTAAATATAGTTACATGCATATCCCTTTGTGCACAAAAAATTAACTCTCTTTCTCTTTTCCCCCCCTGTGTGCCATTTGTCTTATTATAAAGTAGAAAAAGGAACCAGTTTGTCTCAGCATATCTCAGAAACAGTGCTTCATTTTTGCACCCAGGAGCAAGTGAAGACTGTTAGTATTCCCTAACAGAGGTGTTGATAAGTCTCTTGCAGCAATCTAGATTTGTGGGACTTAATTCTTCTTCTGTGTTGGTACTTAAAAATACTTATGGCAGGTTGGCAGCTGCTTGATTTGGCCAATAACCAAGCTTCTGTAATTTGTAACATCAGAATGAAGCGATGTTTGCAATTCCTGTCAAGCTCACTGAAGCTCTACAGGATTCATAGAAAGCACCCTCCGTATACCTACCTTACTCTTAAGCTTTACTAAATGTAGGGCTGCTCAGCTGCTTACAGAATGTGCTAAGTAGATAGGGCAGAGGAGAGTCCATGATGAGATCTACAGAAAAAGCGTGCTGTTCTCAACACATCTGCTTGTTGTTAATGGCCCTTTAATTTGTTAAAACCAAGTTTATTAAAAACAAGCCCCTTTGGCTCCTTCTTTAGTATATGATTGTGTCTGAGGAACAAACAAGAAGATAGGAAAACAATTCCTCCATGCTTGGGACCATGCATTGATCCTTCTCCACTAGCTGTAGAACTTAAAGTCTTAAATTCATCTTGAGCTAGACAAGGAGCAGTGGGAAGGAGAATGGGCCATGACATTACCCTCTCAGCAGAGGAGAGCAGCACGCATGCTGCCCTGGACACTGAAGAGCTCATGGATGGCTGGTGCACTCAGAAACACAACTCCTATCCGGCTCCTTACAAAGCCAGGAGGTAGCACTACATGCCCTAGAGAGTTTTTGTTGAAAGGCACAATCTTCCACTTTTTTTACATTCTTGACATTTTCTCAAGAAACACTGAACAATAAACTCTGTGAATTACAGACACATCCAGAATCATGCCAAAAGGTAAGAGAATCCCAAGCCTATTTCTTCTGACTCACAAATCTGCACACATATAATGAACACCTCTGGTGCTGCAAGGCACTTATCTGTATCTACTGTACCCCCTGCCATCTGACTATTTCCTAAATATTCCAAAATAAAAATAAGAGCCAGTCTTTCACTCTCATTCTCCCTTCTTCTTGCAGCAGGCAATAAGAGAAATGGCTTAAGTAGTGAATTTTTTCTTATTGTATTGATGTATGCATGTGTCAATATATACACCCATAAAATGTATTTTATAGATATAAATGCAGATATACATTATATAGATATATACATATACGTATAGATATAGATATAATAGATGTATGCAAATGCGCAAGTGTCTGGAGAAAGTGAATTTTTTTTTAAAAAAAGTAGTATAAATGTAACTATTTGGTTACAGAAAATTGAATCAGTTCTGCATTTAGAGCAGGTATGCATGGGACAAAGCAGTGCTGTGTACATCTACCTCAGCAAGGCTGGTACATGGCATAGTGCTGGTAGTGAAGCTTTTTTTCTAGACTGGGTCTGAGGCACAGGGCAGCGACTTTGCTGCAGTGATTTTCCTAGGCCGGGCTGACTATGAGTCACAGGAACTCCTACCCAAGAGGTAGCTCTCATGAGCCAGCTAGAGTTTTCTAACCCTGAACTGGTTTTGCGTGGATGTACATCATTACCTGCGGAAGTGCTGGAGTCCTCAGGCATTTTTATATGGGTCAGAAGCAAATTCAGCAGCCTAGACCTCATAAAAGTTCTGGAGCTAGTGGTTAAATCAACACTGGTGAAGCTGAAACTTCTCACCAGTGATTCCAGTGGAGGGAAGTTGTAGTTTTGCAAGGAGTGCTTCTTGTATGGGGCAAATTTGCAGGCGAGGTAGGACCTATGTCGCATCTCTCTAGCTCAGTGTCTGATCTAAGGACATTTGAAAGACACCAAACTGACTTTTTATCTTTCTTCTTACGACAGGAGGTTCATCAGAGTCTTACATGTATGTGAAAATTATAGGCATGACCTGAATACAAATAGATCTTCAAACAAGAACAACTGACTTTTTATCTTTCTTCTTACGACAGGAGATTCATCACAGTGCTAGTTGAATAGAGTCTTACATGTATGTGGAAATTATAGGCATGGCCTGAATACAAATAGATCTTTAAACAAGAATGAGGATGCAAATGAGAGTAAAGGAATACAAATACAGAAAACAAAAGTATGGTCAAAATACCTGGAAAACTTCCTGCTTTTGAAAATATGTAAGCCTTTTCTTTTAGAAATCTTCTTAACTTAAAACTATACAAAAACTACTTCTGCATTGCAAATGAGGGAATGGTAGTTTTGAATGGTAGTTTCTGACTCAGATAAATTGATATTACTTTATCTATTTGCTGTATTGAATATAAAAGTATATTGTCTCATTTGTCTTGCCAGGGTAAGGGTTCAGTCAACCCATGTTCTCAGTCCAAACATGAATAGGATACTGGGGTTCCTGTTTCTGCCAAGTGAACTCAAATTTCTCTGGCTCATTTGAACTGGTATCAATTTGAGGACTGTTAGCATTTAAAAAAAAAAAAAAAAAAGAAAAGAAAAGAAATTAACTGCCCTTTCGGCCCTTTTGTGACCGAGGCACTGTTTGGTTTACATTTCTGTGTGAATTTGTACAGCTATGGCAGGGGCTTAACAGTCATCTTGCATCATATTCGCTTAGTAAATCAGACTTATATCTGATCCTGGAACACAGTTGTTCTGATTGCGCATTGTGTGGTGTTTCTAATGCATGACTGAATGCTTGCTTTGTTCATCTTTTCCCTGTTAGCAGCCTGTTTTCGCGTTAACCCTTTCCCAGTGAGATATGTGTCAAGTCCTATCCTGGAGGAAAGGATGAAGTCAACCAGATAGTTATTGCAGTTACAGTTCAGTCACATTTAGGCGCTCAGCACCTTGTTGACTCAGTTGCAGTAGTATAGATTTTCCCACACTGTTTACTTGACACTTGCAAGTCCAGCCTGTACCAACTTCTATTGTATTAAGCAAACACTCCTCCTGCACTAAAATTCCACTCATTGTTAGCACTAAAGCAACAGGATTTTCTCCAGTTCGCAGACAGCAGAACCTATTGTTATAAGAACACTCTCTCAAGATGGAATCTGAAAAGAATCATATGACCCAGAAAAGGATTAGCCTTCAGGAAGTCTTTGGGCTTTACCATTTTGTGAAGACATCCCCAGAGAGCAGAAAATAATAAAGTAAAACATATTTCTGGACTGAAGCCTGTTCCAAAATAGATTATAGGCACTTTCAATTGTGTGAAAAAAGAACATGTAATGGTTACTAAATGAGACTATGACTTAGGCAAGGGAGATTGTGGTGATTTAACACAAGTGAGGTCAATAAACTTTAATAAAAGAACATCTTTACTAAAGGGAGGAAACAAAATCATCTTTGTGAAAGTAACGGCGGTTTTTAAAATACAAGACAATTACATCACATACTGTTACACATGCAACCCCTACTGCTTAAATAGTCATCGACAATTTCTTCTTAGAAGATATTTCAGTTGTTTTAAGTTAATTTCCATTTTCTTCAGCACATAAAATGGATGTGCTGTCATTCAATTTTTTGGAGTCATGCTTATGAATTTAAAGTCTGTTCGAAGTACTTAGACATAGGCAGACTCTGCTAATAAGACAAAGCTGAGATTTCTTCATACTGTACGGAGATATGACTGCTTTTTTCTCATTGATAGAGATCAATACTGTAAGTTAAACAGCTTTACTGCATAACATATTTTAAATATAAATTATAAATATGAATAAACAAAGCTCTATCAGCAATCGTGGAGAAAGAAAGAAACGGCTATCTTCATGTAAAAGAAAATACATACTTTTTCTCAGATAGAGAGAAAAATTCATGTATATCTACAACACAGAGCATCTCTTGTACCACCAATATAATTAACTTTCCATCAACATCAGCAATTTCTGGAAAGAGCTAGTGGTATAAAAGAGTAGACTGCCATAAGAAGCATGAAGGTAAAAAACAATGGCAGCCAGTCATTTCCCCGAGCTAGAGATAGGGGATTGAGCACGCTGCCTCAAGGAGAAGCCTGGAGACCAGCCCCTGGTCTCCTTGGCTGTCACCCCAGCAGGCAGCGCTGCTCGGCACGCAGATGTGAGCTGGGAAGAGGCAAGGCAGCACCAAGCGCATGTAGCAAAAATCTCATCATCTGGAGCTCCAGCATGGCTTTTCCTCCTCCCTCAGCATCCACAGACAGCTCTTCACCTGGCTTTGTGCCAGGCTCCCATGCCGGCCAGCCCTCCCTGAGCAGGTGGCACGGTGACAGGGCCTTGGCCGCTCTTCTACTGAGCTCTGGAAGAAGGGACCATGCAGGGCTCCTCAGCACCAGCAAATTGGATGTTATTGTCTCATTGAGGCTGTCAAAAAAGCTCAAAGGAACCAAGCCAAGCTAAACAGGAGCATGGGGAGCTGAGGAGTGCAGCCCTCTCCCCGCTGCCGATGCAGTCTTCCACCCACATGGCTTTTCCTAAGGCAGGTACCGTGCCAAAAGCCGCTCCTCGAGGAGGTCTGCAAGCTGAGCAATAGGCAAGTAGCAGAGTATTGTTACGGCTCTCCTTCATGGTTCTATTAAGTTAACACAAGCAAAGATAAAATCATTTAAGGGAGGAGACAAAGATCAGATTGCACTCTCTTCCTCTCTCGCACTTCTCTAGTTTTAATATCGACCTCCACCATTGCACATATGCAGTAAGTTCTTACAGTGGGAAAATGTTCTTTGATGGTTTTTTTGTGCCCTGAGAATATACTTACAGAGTCTATTAACACAGGCCACATAGAAAGTTGCCACACTTGTACATGTGCTCCCACTTACCCTGTGGCCAATGGCCTGGCATGCCCCCAGCTTCTGGTCGCCCTTTGAGGCAGAAGAGGTGTCTGTGCGGAGCCACCAGGCCTCATCTGGCCCAGATGTGCAGCCTCCTATTCTTTCCACTGGCCAAGTAGGAGGACACACTTTGAGCATACCAGGTAGAACTGCTTTGCTGGTACTTAAGCTTCTAGATATAAACTATACTTTTTTTTAATTTATTTATTCTTTGAAATCCTGCCTGAAGCCTAAAGCATCTCTTAGGGCAACTGTGTTCATTTTTAACCTTATAAATAATTTTATATTCCTCACCAAAAGGTAGGAATCCAATTTTCTTATACCACTATTTTGAAGGTATTCAAAATGATTCACATTATAAATCTTGTTGAAGGATACATGCCTGGGGTGTGGTGAGGATACACAGGAGCCAGCAGGGTGAAAGGAAATGTAGCTAAAATAAGCAGATGGGTGGACAGATGGGCATGAGAGGAAGAAATAATATTAATCTGAAAATAGATAATAAAAGTCCCAGGAAGAAAAAAGTGAAAATGAAAAAGTGATGGTCACAATATAAAGAATGAGATGGTTTACTCAGTAGGCTAGCAGGGATTCAAGGTTTCTGCTGCACTGAAAAAGGAAAGAAAAAAGAAAAGGTATCTTGATCCTCATTTTAACTGTTATTCAAATTTGTAAAATTTTCTTTTGTAAAAAGAACATATTTCCAGGCTACAATACCCAGCTGTGAATGAATACATTTGTGCTAATTAAGGATAAGACAAATCTTTCTGAAATTAATGGAATGCTTTGACTTCTCTAGGCTTAGGTTGGACTCTTGAAGAGATTGGGACATTGAACTTGAGGAGAGGTGTGTGCCATATATTCAACAGCTGTAGGTGTCACACAATTTATTACAGTGCTCTAATGTGATAAATAGGTCCCCTGTCCGTATGGTGGAGGGGGCTATATCCAACCAGGTTTTGCAGCTCTCTGTAGGTACAGACTTGCCTCTTTCTGTGGAAGCTCACATGCCAGATTCGATGCCCCTAAAGAATCAGTTACGTTTAGCTAAAGAATTTGAGAGTAGCTATGATTCTTTTATTAGAATACATTAAATATAGTCCAAGAATATATAAGTAAGTTTTTATGGACAAAGAGGTCCATTTTTCATCCTTTTCAATGCAGTACTGGGTAAAGAAAGAAATCTCCACAGAAACATTGGGATTTATGAAAAAAATGGTGGATCTCTTATGTATGATAAGAGTTACTTTAAATAAAAAATGCATTCATAACGATTCTTAATCTAATTTTCTCTTTTTCTGGTCAAAGGAACTCAAGGACTTTTCAAAATCAGTGTATAAAATATATTTCAAAATAGAATAGACTCACCTATGACAAATGGAAATAAATTTGGGAAGCTCTTGGGATCTCTGAAAGAATGTAATAACTGCATCCATTTCCACCTGATTCTATTGTCCAGGTTTTATGGTGTGGTTATGCAAGAAAACTAATAGTCTAAAATCACCAGCACTAATGAATGGTATGGTTAAATGAAGCCACCCAAAACCCTTACCCCACCCAAACACATCTAAGAAATGTGAACATTGCAGAACATTGCTAGACTCATGCCTGTACAATCTTCTGTTTAAATCACAGAGGAAACGGATGTTGTAGACAAGGTAGTATTTAGCAGGCTTGCATATGTTATTAGTGCTTTGCCAAGCCACGGCTTAGTAAGTACTCACCTTAAGATTACTGGCACTTTACACTCAAATTATCTCCTCTAATAATAGATATAAAGAGGAACAGATTTTTTGCTTGACACTACTAACCATGTTGCTGCATTTCCTCTCATGTAGCGAATATTTCGGTGAATAAAACTGACCAAAATTTGTCTTATTTTTCTCCCTTCAGGCAGGACAAAGTATATGAGTGGAGTTAAATACAATACAATTGTAAATACAATAAATACACTAAACAAATTTTGTACTAGGCTATGTAACTTTTTTTTAAGTTGTTTAGAATGGAAGGAGGGATTTTGCCTGAAAGCTTGCCTAATTTTTCCAATTACAACATTTTATCTAATAGAAGATATTACCTCTTTCCATAAGCCTTGCCCAGCCAGTGCTAAAGGCTACAGCAATTTACTCCTTCCTGATGCAAACATGTTTTAATAATCCATCCTTAACTGGAACATACATGTCCATTGAAAAATGTATCTTTTCAAGAACTATGTCACTGCTTTCAGGTGATAGGGGTCTCTACTCAACTACCTGCCGTGAAAAACTCACAATGACATATAGGGAAGTAGTGAACCCGGCTAACACCTTCCCAAGTCCCATCTCATAAAGTAAATCAAACACCTTCATCCAAATGCACTCCTGAAATGATCAGCTGCAACTAAAATTTACTTCTTAATATTGCATTACGAAGTTCCTAATGCTCCTAAATATAATCAGAAACAAAGTGGCCTGGTGAAAGACATCACAGAATCATAGAATTGGTTAGGTTGGAAAAGACCTTTAAGATCGTCAAGTCCAACCAAAGAGACCGACACCTACCTTGCTGTGATCTGCTCCATAACCTTCCCTGGCACTGAGGTCAGACTGACAGGCCTGTAGTACTCCAGATCCTCCTTCCAGCCCTTCTTGCATATGGGTGTAGGTCTCTTCTACCAAGTGGCAAGAAATAGGACAAGAAGAAATGGCCTCAAGTTGTGCCAGGGGAGGTTTAGATTGGACATTAGGAAAATGGAAAAATTTCTTCACAGAAAGGGTTGTCAGGCTCTGGAATGGGCTGCCCAGGGAGGTGGTTGAGTTCCCATCCCTGGAGGTACTTAAAAGAGGGGTAGATGAGGTGCTTAGGGACATGGTTTAGAGGTGGGATGACAGTGTTAGGTTAACGGTTGGACTTGACGATCTTAAAGGTCTTTTCCAACCTAAACAATTCTATGATTCTATGATTCTATGATGTCTCATATTTTGGATGTTCTACTGAAATGAGAATAGAATCCAAACCAGCTTGTGGTTTTGCAGGATTGTTCTCTGCTCTGTCTGCAATGTAAGGCCATGACCCTGCAAATAAGGGGTCTGCATGCTTACAATTAGCTCTATGAATGTCAAAGGATTTATTCATGGTGTGCATAGGTATGTAAATGCACAGTTCTTTTCAGGCTTAGGGACTAAACTTGTAGCATTTATGGCTATCCCTGTGCTTATTTTTGCATTTTACTTACATTTTTTAAAACAATGTTTTCTTTTTTTTTTTTTAAATAGTTCTGCATCAGATAATTTCCATCTGTCTTGGCAGATATACAGACCTGTCAGGTTTTATCCAGAGGCTTGAGGGAGATTTGCATAGAGCTAGAAGAAGATTGGACAGAGATAGACTGGCTTTTTTCATTCTCCCATTTTACATTCCCCACATTATCTTCTTTTGCTTTTTCTGAATGGCTTCCTTTCCCTTTCCATTCTTCCAGTCCCTGCTTGTGGAACGTGATTTCTTCACTTTCCCGATCACCCCTCTCCTTCTGTGCAATCATCAGCACTCTACTGTCTCTGTAGCATATGGTCAGAGACAGACACATATGGTGATAAATTACTCTCAAGGAAACAGTCACATAATATAGGGGGTAAAGAACAATTCATTGCTAAGCTTCCATGTAAGCCAAATCACTTCAAAAGCAAGAGGAATGGACCTGTAGAAAATGACATAATAATCTAATTGGTTGAGGTGTGTTATTAAAATGAGGATGGGTTGGAGGAGATAAGTAGACTGCACATAAGATGTGTAATAGCGCTCCCTTTGAGCAGGCGTGTGGATAGGTTTTGTTCCTTGGACAAAGAAAAGGGAAGAAAGGCCAAACTCAGTATGAGAGAAATCCTAAATGTGGAGGATTGGTACACCAGGAAAAAGATTTGACAATACAAAATACAGCTTGAGAAATTTTTCCCTTTACAAGTGTTTTCCTCCTTTCACTTTCAACAATCTACACTAGTATAGAAATCTTTAGCCTGATAGCAACAGTCCCACAAATTTTACCTCCTCAAGGCTAAGTTTCCCTTACATCTTGTCTTAGCTCTGAACCATTCACGGGGAACCACAAGACCCAACAGGTCTGTACTCCAAAAAAATTCCTCACTAAAATGGTAAAAGGACAGCACAATAGATGAGTATACACATACACATTATAGTCACACTATGGGTTTTAAAATTTTTGCTGTAACAGTATAAAGTCATATCATCAGTAACGATGGTGGTATAAAACTTGTGTGTGCCATCCTGCCATTAAAGCAATTTTCATCTCAAAAATGGCTGTAAAATCAAAGCTCAGTGCTTTGCTTATGTTATCAAACAACAACTTTCATCACTTCATAGAACTATTTACAATTTTAGACCTTTACTAATGCATAAAATTTATTGATATATTATTTACATAAAGATGGATATTTCCTCATTCCTTCCCTAGCTACAGATACATAGACTTTATATCAGTGAACACCTCTGAAAATCCTGCATGTATGTGACCCATTTCACTGCAATATGGGATAATAGTATGATCTGCTGATGTTCATATGATTTTACACATCTGTACTGATTTACAGAGAAGGAACATATTGCTGTATAATTTCCACAATCGAGAGTAATCTCCTCTGTGTGAATCATTTCTGCTACCCAAAATAGTGGGTCTTTTTCTCATCCGTTGTGAGACTTTTTTTCAATGTAGATGAGCTTTAAATATTTCAAAATAGCAATCCAAAGATTGGCACAGGCAGCAAGTCTTTTTGTAAAACTAAATTAATTCAAATTTGCTGTTCTCTCAGTGCCCCTGGCATTTCTCTTCTGTTACCAATTGGATGAGATACGTCAAATTCTTGTACCTTTAATGTCCATCACCGGATTGAAAAAGACACTTTTCATGTTTATTTAGGGTCTGCTATTTGTGTTTACTGTAAATGTACAAAGCAGTAACTACTGCAGAGATCAGAAGTGCGTGCTACAGATTAATGTCTACTGCCTGGATATAATGCATCCAGCAAGACAGATGTGCGCCAAGAGCAACTCCCTGCTAATATCTGTCAAACTGCTAAATGATGAGATCTAACAGAAATCTGCTCTTCGGTCTTTTATAGGTCATGAGAGTGATTTGTTTCTTGGGTGGAAACATCTACATTTCTTCCTGAAAGACATTCTTTTTCATCTGATTATGAGTGTAGTTAATGCTGGTATAAAGACAACAGTAGCTTTCTTTCTAGAGTCACTTTTCAGGGTGAAGGAGAAGGAAGAGGGTGGAAGGCAAGCTGAATGGTAGATACGATCAAATATATTGTTTCTGTTACTTTTCACATGTAATTAATTAGGAAATTTACAAAGGGCTAAAGAAAGTGACACACAGATAGGAATGCAGTTGAGAAAAAAGCAATCAGCCTGCAGACAAACTTCCACTTTATAGGCAAATCCTGAACTGCTTAGAGGAGTATAAGCTAGGAAATATATTTTTAAATGTCATTAAAAGAAACATCTTCTTGTCATAAAAGAACCTTCACTGGGAATTACTCCATCGATATGAGCAATATATTCCTTATCTTAATGAGATTAACAAGAAAAATGAACAGTACTTCTGTATGACTTTTTACTATAGCAACCCTTACTGTTGATTTTCACACTTTTCCAAAGGATCTGCAAAGGCATCCACAAGGTATGTGTTTAAAATAGGATTTAAGTCAATATTTTGTTAAGGTTATTCCTCCTTCAGCAGATATTTCAGTGGGAACAGAGTACTCTCCGTGTCAGACTTCCAGAAGCATTGGTTTACTTGGGAGGATAAACATATATTTCCTACCTTTTTTCATACCTTTTCTCTGAGTCACATGTATGTGATTTCAATTTTTACGTAACTGACTTAGTGATAAGAAGCTTCATTTCGAAAATTGTTCTTTTAGCCCTGTAGGACATTTCTGAATGTTGTTCCAGATGTATGTTTCAGAACACTGAGATTCAGAAGGGTATGGCTATTTGGTGATGTCAGTAACAAGCCGAGTAAAATGGGTGCATTCTGGCCCCTAGTCCAACAAAATGTTGAATCATAACAATCTGACTTGCAAACAAAGATCACTTTGACTTCTGGTCCAGCAAAACAAGTCTCTGCAAAACCTTGAGATCTTGAAAAGCCCTATTGTGGAAAAGCACTGTAACTTGCACATGTTCCAGGTTAAGCACAAATCAAAGTCAAGAGTGCTGGACACATTGGAAAAATAATTTAGAAATTGACTAGTAAAGTTATCAATGTTAATTTTACAGTCGCGCATAATCATTTTACAAATACAGTGATCAATAACAGGAGCAAGAGACTGTAGAACACAGGTCTATCACAAAATAAATTCAGTCAATACTTATACTTCTTTACGTGACCAAACCAGCTGTTGAGTGAACTATAACATGTATTTAATGCCACATTTTTGAGTAAGAAAATAAGAGCAGCCAAACTGGTTCATATCAATGTCTTAGTTAACATAAGTACTCTGTCTCCATTAATGACCACTAGTAGATAATACTGTGTTTAGGGTAACACAATCCTTATCCTGGTATTTCATCCCAATTTCTAGTAATCCAAGGATTAGGAATTTCTTGAGGCAGAGTTTCTATAGAGTTGGGTCTAGCAGCGTTTGATATTTGGGGGGGGGGAAGGGGGGGGATGGGTTAAAAATTTATTTTTATTAATTTTTAACACATTAAAATTTGACAGCTGCATTGGTATTGTCATCAACACAGTTCAGGAAAACCATATTATCAAGCTGATTAGCACAACCCTTGAAAAAAAGTGAGGTATAGCAGTACTGTAATTTCAGTATGGAGGTACAAGCTACAAGCTACAGTGCAGAGACATTCCTTTGAGGCAGCTTCATAAATTTGCATGGTTATTTAATTCCTTTGTAGCTAACATGAGAGAAACAGGAGGGCTGGCTGCCAAACAAAAAAATTCTTTCAAGGAAAGAGAGGATTTTCACACAATTTGTTATGAGAACGTCACACCTGAAAGGATTACATGTGGCATCCAAATCCATCTACCCGTCCTTTTTCTCAATGTCTCTGTAACGCTTTCTTCCACCCTGCCATTTGCGGTTGAAGCCATCATCATGTCACACCTTGACATCTAACAGCACCACGTTATCCCTGAGGTAGGTATTTCTCTACTCAGTCCATGCAAACTGAGATCAGTTTATTGGCCAAGCAGCACACCACTCTCCTTGGAAGTGTGATGTGGTTTTCTTCTTCCCACTACACCAGACTAACACTGTTACAATGCACTATCAAAAGCTTGTACAACTTTACCTCTCCCTGCTGATCCACCTTCATCTTACTCTTCTCCACTGCTCCGTCAGTGATAACAACTTCATCTTGTCACTCTCCTGTTTTCTTAATGTGTCCAGTCTACCTTCCTTACTATTCAGGAAAGATGATCTTTCCAGAGCTCAGGCAGAAATATACTTCGCAGCTGGACTTCTCCATATATAACTCCTACTGAAGACCCCAAGGTCTTCTATTCTCCCTGAACAGAACTAATTGAGAGAGTTCCCTGTGCTGGAGGATTAATCAAGACAGAAGTCACAAGTCTGGTAGAAAATATATATTTTGTTCTCCTTTTACCATGCCCTCTGTTATGTAAGTTGTGTGTTCACACATCTACATCATCTACTTACTGTGTTCCAGATTTTTTGTAAGTGGTTTAGAAATAGTAGAAAGGACCTAATGACAATATATAGAACTTGAAATGACAAGAACAGGAGACGTTACAATCTTGCATTTTGGGCTTCAGAAGAATCTTCCTGTGCTAGATCTCTAGACATATTCTTTCTGAAGCCTATTAATATACTCAAACTAAGGAACTGCCAATAGTTGAAAAATTTCAGACAAAATATTTTTTGTCGGAAACAGAGTTTTGAAAAAATGGAAATTACAGCTTCCCCATGCTCCCAAACATTTTATTTTTATTTCTAAAAACCAAAAACTGAAAACGATAGTGAGATAGTTTCCATTTTTACTTTTTTTTTTTAATGAAAATGTGAAAATTTTTAAATGTAAAAGCAAAAAATTGCTAAATAAAAGCTATTTTGAAATTACCAGAAGAAATAAACCTCTCTTAGAAGTGGTGCTACAAAGTTATGGAGGGGGTCAGAAAGACTGAAAATAGAGCCCGTCTGTGCCAGGTGTATAACAGTGCCATCCAAAGGTTGCGGGAAACATTTGCAGGAATAAAGCCAATACCAGTCAGTTTAGAAACTTCTAACGTACGCCTTTTAAAAGCTATTTCTCATCTCTCAATACCATGTCTGCTTGCCTTGGAGGTGAAAGGCCAGGGGATAATCTGCTGTACTGTGCCTTGGTTTGAGTTTCTGAAAACATCTTAAAGTCTTGACAGGATTATCTCTGTTTAGCCCTAACCCTACCCCATGGAGAACACTGCTTTGTAGAGACCTCAGCAAAACTCATGTGATGAGGCCAATGAAGCTTCCTTGGATCTTAGCTAGTAGTTGCAAAAGTGCTGGGTTTGCTGATATGCCATATTATGTCATCATATGTTCTATAGAACATCGATCACCAAACAGAGCTGTATTACCCAGATCAAAACCGTGACCCGTGTTACATTATTTCTACATCTGTTTTTCCATCTAAGCAGGTAGTTAGGTAGGCACATAAGTAATACCATTCTCTTCTTTACTCTAGCATCCACTTTTATAACCGTGATCATTAGGGCTGCTGTCTCATTCCTCTTGTCAGTTGTATCAGAGACATAGCAGGTTTTGAAAGCAGCTTTAGAAAAGCTTTTAAAAAATAATGAGAGAGATACTTTTACATTGAGAAAACTTCACAACAGTCATGCTTTGACTGAAAAACACAATCTAGTCGTAGGTCTACCACAAGAACTACGAGACTTGCAAATATACACGTTTTCAATTTGCACACAACAGTGACAACAATAAGGGATAATGGATTTAGCAGTGGCATCTTTGTCCTTGCAAAAAGGACACTTCTCCTGCTAACTATCTCCTCTGTGTTTCAGGTTAGCAAATTCTATTGACAAGGTTTTCTATTTGGATGGGCTGTTTGCATTAAAAGGGGAAACAACTGTCAAAGAAGTCGTCTTAACAGATACGCAAAACTAAAAAAAGCTTATCATGGATTAAACTTTGTATCACTTTGTCTGATGTAAAAAGGAGATAATAGGAGACATGGGGATATATGCAATGAAGAGAAACAATACAGAGTTTCTTAGGGTTAATCCAGGTCTGCAGCTGAATACAACAGAGTTAATCTGACCAGAAGAGGCTTTAGGCTAAATTCTAGGGGAAAACTTGTCACTTTATGATCCAGTTGTACTAAATGAAAAGCTTTGTTTACAAAGAAGATTTTGGATCTGGGATCCATTGGGGCAGAAGTTACCTCCATGATTTCTTCCTTGTTCAACACACCAGGGGACTTGTAGTCTGATAAATGATTTTTCAAAGATCTTCATTGTTACCTTCTTTCTTCTTTCTGAAAAAGAACAAGTGTTACAAAAAGCATACTTAAGAAAGCACACAACTTTGACCTAAGGGCAAGAAGTCTTTGATGATAAAGACTTTGCAGTTTGTTTGTCAAATTTTGCATTAAACAACAGTAATTGTCTTGTTTATTTCTACAGCCGAAGACAAAGTAAAATGATGAATTTTCATAACTTGGTAATTATGCATTTACCAGATTCAGGTTTCATTGATTCTCCAAAACGAAAATGTGGTAAATAAATACATTAGATTACAGCATATATTAGCTACTGAGGAGACAAATTCTAAAATAAAAGTTAATGGCTTAAAAAAAATATAATTAAAATTTCCCCACAATCTTGTCATTAGAGACTCTTCTGTAGTACTTTAAACTCAGTTGTATATGAAGAATCATCAGAATTAACATATGTCCTCACTGATTAAGAACAAACTAAGAAATACAGTCACACAGTATTTTTTATCATGTTAATAATTAAAATTCTAATATGTTGCAACTTTTTAATATAATGTTACACAGATGGAAATACAACACTACAGCTGTGACTCTTTAATTGAGAAAAAGTCTTAAAGAGATATTAGTCTAAAAGTTAATAGACTTTTGTGTGTAGCATATATTTATGCTTTTGCCATCAAACGTCAATTAGAACATTATTTTCCAAACATTCTTTTTATCCTGTATATAACTAACAAAAATAAAGCACCGAGATTTCACTGACTCATAAAACATGAGTTCTGGAGACTGAAATCTCTGATTTTATAAGAAAGCTTGAAAAGTGTAAAGTACTTCAAAAGAGCAAATGGTTAATTATTCTTGGACTAAATATACATATTTGAGTAACACATTCTTCCCAATTTCGGCAGTAGGTGTCACATATATAAACACTTCTATCTTTTGGCATCTCTTTTGACTACACAAATGTCAAAGTATATTTGGTAATTACAAAGCATGATCTTGTCTTCTACAACACAAACCAAACTTTTTTAAGGAACTGAAAATTCAAGGAAAATGTATAATATTTAGGACAAGACCAGCATTCAGGTATTTATTGAAAAGTAAAGAAAAAACCCATCAGGCTTGGTCATGTACGTGGTTGAGGTATTTTCTCTTGTCAGAAATCAGAAACCATTTTTTCTTAACAAAGAGACAGTTTACGCCACTCTTCATGGAATTAAGCACGTGAGATCCCTATACTAATGCTACAGGCAGTCTTCCTCTCCTCAGCTCATGATTCTACTCCTTAGGGACAAGGACAGGCAATAAAGGGTGAGGACTACAGCCTGACTATAACTGTGCTGTTTCTCATAGCTAATGAAATTATCTCTCTCTACAACAGCTGAATGAATTGTCTGAAGTGTGCTTGCAACCCATTGGTAAACGAGATACCAGGCAAGGACATTAACATTGATATAATCTCTAAACACAAAAGTAGTAAACTGAACTATATCAAGGTCTTTAAATAACTCACCAGAGCAAAAAGATATGATCTAAGGCAGATAGCAAAGAAACAAATGGCTGGTCTGTCTTGGGTATCCAGCTCCAGCAGTAAGTTCATAGTTCAAGAGCAGGGGACTCTGGAACAGGAGCAGGGGGCAGGGTTAGGAACCTATTTCTAGCCTGTTCAGAAGATCAGTTGCTAAAGCCATAAAGATAAAAAAAAATTTCTTGCTTTTTAACTTATTTACCTACCCAACCTTTCACCAAAAGGCAAGGTGTCATTGCATCTGCAACTGCAGCAGATTTTAGTCTTACATGTGACTGAAGCAAAGTATGCACAAAATTACTTTGTGTCATGGTTTGACCCTGGATGGACACCAGGGGCCCACCAAAGCCGCTCTATCACTCCCCTCTAACCAGACAGACGAGAGAAAAAGTAAATCAAAAGGGCTCGTGGGTTGAGATAAGGACAGGGAGAGATCATTTTATCAGTTACCATCATGGGCAAAAAAGACTCCACTTGAAAAAAATAATTAATTTATTATCAATCAAAATCAGAGAAGGAAAGGAGAAAAACTGCTAGACCTTAAAAACCTTCCCCCCACCCCTCCCTTCTTTCTGGGCTCAACTTCACTCCCAGCTCCTCTACCTACTGCCCCCCAGCGGGATGGGAATGGGGGTTGAGGTCAGTTCATCACACGTTGTGTCTGCCGCTCCTTCTTCCTCGGGAGAGGACTTTTCCCCTGCTCATGCGTGGGGTCCCTCTCATGGGAGACAGTCCTCCACGAACTTCTCCAACGTGAGTCCTTCCCGGATCATAGGTGCTGACAGAAAACCTGCTCCAACCTGGACTCCTCTCCATGGGGCCACAGGTCCTGCCAGGAGTCCCATGGGGTCACAGCCTCCTTTGGGCACATCCCCCTGCTCTGGCATGGGTCTTCCCCGGGCTGCAGGTGGGGATCAGCTCCCCTGTGGGCCTCCCTGGGCTGCAGGGGCACAGCCTGCCCCACCATGGGCTGCACCAGGGGCTGAGGGGAATCTCTGCTCCAGCACCTGGAGCACCTCCTGCCCCTCCTTCACTGACCCTGGTGTCTGCAGGGCTGTTTTCTCTCACATCCTCTCACTTCTCTTCTCTCTCTGGCTACTGAGACACAGCCAGTTTTTTTCCTTCTTAAATGTGTTATCACAGAGGCACTTCCACTGTTGCTGATTGGCTTGGCCTTGGCCGGTGGCGGACACAGGGAATACTTCCAGCAGCTTCTCACAGAAGCCACTCCTGTAGCTCCCCCAACTACCAAGACCTTGCCACAGAAACCCAATACACTTTGTGAATCAATAAGCAGTCAGAACAATTGCTTCAGTGTGTTAACTGCGTCCTCCATTTAGCTCTGTGCTCAGATAGCTAATTCTGACCCCTTCTTAGGTGTTTGCTTGTCCCCGTTTACTTGATAGACACCTCTGTGACCAACTCAGCCAGATAAGTGAGGTCTGATAATTCCACTAGGAAGTTAAATGAGGTTAAACTTTGTTCTGCCATTAGACCAACATCTAAATAATTTTGGAAATCCTTATCTGTTCCTCAGCTGTAAGACAAAGAGAACATTAAGGAAAATCTGTGGGGGCAGGGATGTAAAAACCAGCGTTGAAGCTGGTTGAAGCTGAACGTTGAAGCGTTTGGAGTCCACGGTATTGATGTCTGCAGCATTATTATAGATTCACTGCTACTACATAACCATAATATTTAACCACTTCTGATTGCTTCTGACTCCTGTCTTATTGGCCTAGATACAGTAGCATAATGAACTGAAAGACAAATAAACAGCAATAAAAAAACCCAAACCACATGAAATACTGCTGTTTTATTTACATGCAAGAGACATAAAAGAGATTTTTTTATAACAACTATGGTCATTACCCAGTTTGTTGTACAATCTTTTGTCTCAACCTCCTTCATGACATTGCCATCTATTCAGTATCCCTTGCAACCTGGACTCTGTATGGGAAGAACATCCATGGTATGTCCAGAGGTGTGGTGGGTTGTCTTCCAGGACAGAGTTAGTGGTGTCTGCTGGAATGGAGATGGAGAATGACATGAAAGAGAATTAGGGAGGTGGCGGAAGGGACAGGAGAGCCGTATGTACCAGCATCAGGTCTATGTTACATGCTAATTCCCATCAGGGAATTAAGATCCTGCACCATGCCCGCCTTCCAGTCAGAGAACACACACTGCCAGTTTGAGGTAGCTGGCACAGCAGGTCACTAGCACAGCCAAGGAAAAGGAAGACTATGTGACCTGGCTACAGACAGCAGGAAAAGTTCAAAAGACCCAAAACATGTACATGCATTGAATAAGTTCTGATTTGCCAGTAAAAGACACATTTTGTGGCTCTGGAGATCTTCTAGCCTAAGATTGTCTACCTTTTCTCATGCCCCACACAGACGCTAACCCTGAAACTTCTGCTCCTCTTGGAAGACTCACTCTAGTGCCCAGGGAAAGGCAGTATGCTGGGACAGCATTGGAGGGTTGGGCTAGGTGATGGTGGAAGCCATGGACTGCCTGCTAGTCAACTGGGGAAAGAAAAACATCTGGGATTGAGAAGACACTTGCTAATCTTAAGGAACATGTTTTGCAACAGCCTTTGATCCTGGCAACCAGGTGATATTTAGAAAGACCACCTAGTTACTTGGTGATTCGGGAAGATTTGTTCCAGCCATCTGAAAGCATGCCTAGGGTAATCATCCAGACATGAAAAAGCATAAGTTTCTGTGGTGACACAGCCAATTCCAGGACAGATAAACAGATTCATTTCATAGACAAACTCACAAAGCTTACTAGAATACCTTGGAGTCCTGTGATCAAGCTACCTGGAGCCAGCCTGGTACCTGTCATGTCCACACAAGGTAGGGGCAGAACTTAAATACCAGCTTTCTTGCAACTAATGTGTGAAATTCAGTCTGAGATAACATAAGCAAACTCATATCTCATATTTCTATAAATCCTGTCTACAGTATCAGTAATGGACTGAACAGGTGCCATGCTGTCTGTTCAACTCCTTCATCACCAAGCAGTATCTCCTCTAGGAAGGTGGTCAGTAATGTTATGACCCAACATAAAGGATGCTGACTGAGCATACCATGTTATTTAAAGGGGTAAATAACATCGGGTACATGTCTCAGTATTTCATGGAGGGCCTTTGGCTTGATTCCTCCATGCTTTACATTTTGGTAAAGGCATTTACAGATATGCATAAAAGGACAGGTGGATGGCTAACTGAGTGAAAATGGTAAAGTATTGCATTCACTTCACTGATGTGTAAACAATCTTCTGGAATTTGAGGCAGAGCAGAATCATGTCCCAGGAGGTCTGAAAGATCCCAAGGTAGGCTTTGAAGGTACTAACAGTAAGAAATATATTTTGCTTAGTGCTTCTAGAAAGTCGTTGATAGGAACCAAAGAAAAAAGAATAATGCTTTTCTATCTTCTGCCATGCAGGGAGCTGTTTATCTGTCACATTCTAACAGTCTCCAGTATCTCTAAAAAGGCTCGTTAGAAAGGGTTTTTCTGGTTGAGATGTAAGACTGTTACACAAAAGATAGATACAAAAGGCTTTATTCTCTTTTCCCTGCTAACTTTACTGAATGGCAAAGAAATTACCCCAACTGGCATCAGCGTATGCAAAGGGGGAATCAGCCAAAGAATTCTGATCCAACCAGGAATCGATCAGCAGGATTTTTTTTAGCAGGAAAAAAAAACATACAGAGAGAAAACACACAAGCAAGCGTGCAGGCATAGACCAAAGAGCTGCATATCTCAAAACACATATAATTTCCATTTAGAGGCTTTTTGCGTTTGGGTATGTTTTTTTTTTTTTTTTAGCAATGGATGAGTGAGCAAACCAAAAGCCTTGATGGGCAGATAAGAGTTGAAATGGAAAAGGACAGTAATGTTAAGATGAGTTAAAAGCTCTTTTTGACCCTATCCTTAACACCATCTCCCCAAATGCTTCCCCTGTGAACTTTTTGTGTTGTATTCAGTTTGCTGAAATAGGGGATAGAGGGGCCAAGCCAAGGATCTATCCCGCTTCATTGAGTAAAGCTAGCCTACCAGAGAAGGTGATGGGTTAGAAGTTAATACAAATGACAGTTCTAAGACAAAGTTAGCCAGCGCCTTCCTGTGGAGCCCAGTGCCAAGAAGGGGACCCCCTGCTGCTCCCACTTCTTTACATTTCCTTTTGCTCTCCTTCCCCTTATCTGCAGGTCCTGCCGTGCCAGGCCAGGGGATCCTTATTAAAATACAATGTACTGTCACTAATAGAAGTGAGCAAAGCCTCATTAGCACAAGGGTTAGAAAAGGACTAGCTCTAATTACAGCTCACTTAGAAGAGACAATCAAATGAATAGATAAACCCTTCAAGAGAGAAGTCAATTTTTTTCTTGCATTTGGCCAAGAGTGGATTTCTTTTATGTACTACTTTAAAAGGAATCAAATTCATCAATTGACAGGCTTTTTTTTTTCTACAGAAAATCTTTCATCATATAGTTTCCACCAGAGGACATTTAATTTGGCTGGGTGGGTGGCTAAGGGTCTGCTTGTGTTATTCGTGCCTGTGTTGGCCAGCAAAGGCACACTCTACAGCACTTACTACCTCCCATCAAAGATAGAGCCGGGGAGGGGTACGCTGTTCATTCAGATCCATCACATAGGAACTCTTTTTTGCCTGAGCACACAATTGGTAATCAAATGGTCCATTGCAATGTTTGGAGTGCAGTTATCACAAAGCAGGCAGATTACTGCTTCTCCTCCAGGCAGACATACCAGGAAAAAAAGGTAGAAATGTAACAAGCACTGTGAGTCAAAAATGTCCCTTAAACATAGGGACTTTGGCCAAGAGTGGATTTCTTTTATGTACTACTTTAAAAGGAATCAAATTCATCAATTGACAGGCTTTTTTTTTTCTACAGAAAATCTTTCATCATATAGTTTCCACCAGAGGACATTTAATTTGGCTGGGTGGGTGGCTAAGGGTCTGCTTGTGTTATTCGTGCCTGTGTTGGCCAGCAAAGGCACACTCTACAGCACTTACTACCTCCCATCAAAGATAGAGCCGGGGAGGGGTACGCTGTTCATTCAGATCCATCACATAGGAACTCTTTTTTGCCTGAGCACACAATTGGTAATCAAATGGTCCATTGCAATGTTTGGAGTGCAGTTATCACAAAGCAGGCAGATTACTGCTTCTCCTCCAGGCAGACATACCAGGAAAAAAAGGTAGAAATGTAACAAGCACTGTGAGTCAAAAATGTCCCTTAAACATAGGGACTGTAACTTTTACAACTTTGGTTTCACCTTCTAGCTTCCCTGAAAGTCTGAAGTGAAGAGCATTGGCATAAGGCGGTTAGGAATGAACAATTATTTGAGGTAAGATAATTTTTTCATAATTTTGTGGGGAATTCCTCACAATTCCTACACAATTTTCCTATTTTGCCATGCATGATTTTAGTCCAATTCTTTTAATTTCTTTTTAGCAGTAAAATCCCCCCAGCAGTAGGTCCCAGTTGACCCGGTTCTGTCCAGGTTCCTGACCAAAGATATCCAAATTCTCCCCAAGTTCTGCCTCTTAGGATTTTTCCCTGTGCTTGCAAGTTCTCTTCATGCCTACAGAAATACTCATCAGACCTCTGTACACCAGTTGCCATAAGATATATATTTGGAAAATATTTTTTAGACACACAGTTTGTTACTTTGTTATGACTCATGCTAGTTACCAATCTTATTTAAAGTCTTTATAATTGAAGTAATTTGCAAAGATATGCAGGTTTTATGTCATGCCATCAATAAGTGAATTTACCAGAGCAGATGTTACAAAGTTACTATATCAGAGTCGTATTGCAAGTTATTTGGAAGTTTCTGGATCAAACCAGTGGTCCATCTAACCCAGCTCTTTGTCTCTGGCAGTGCACTTTACTGGTTGTAAATGCAAAACGCAAGGGGACTTCTACGTCTTTTCCATTACTCGGTTTATGCTGTGCTATCACATCCCCTGTGCACGGGGTCAGACTACCTTCTTTCATCTAATTTAGGAAGCCTACAGACTGGTTTCCCTAAGTGCAGCTAAGAAAAAACATTGTGGCAAAAGAGGGTGAAAATACAATGGCCACAGCCCCCTTTCACTGATTTATCTAAACTGCTTGCTACATGAAAAGAAGAGGACCGTTTTCCTTTTGCAGCCCTGCTTTGACGTATAAAGGCAGGAATCTCCTCTGTGTTCTCACCTTTCTGCTCCACCACCACACCAGTACTAGCCACCGACTTTGCTGCCAAAATACAGTCTTTAACAAGAATTGTGAGAGGTGGGGTGTTTGGGTTTAGGGGTTTTTTTCCTAATGCCAAATGTTATGAGACTTTCTTCCCAAGAAGACCAACGCTCTGCAGCAGACTCAAATATTCTGAGCGCTCATCTAAGACAAATAATATTCTTACCTTGTGCCTTACTACTGGATTTTTACATAAAAGAGCAGATTTTTTTTTATAAAAATGCTACAAATAATAATTCTAGTTGTAGAATAATTTGTGGATAATAATAGTGTTTTCATTAGGAAAGTTGTCTTTTGGACTATTTTGGTCTTTAAGGTATGCAGTGGGCACAACACACCTAAATGTTTGGATCTGAGACGAAACATGAAAATCATTACACATGCTTATCAAGCAACTTCTTATTAATAAACAGAATTCTTTATATGAAGAAATGATTGCACTAAGACTTTAATCAACTGGTCTAACACTATTTCTAAGGAAAATAGATGACAGCCATGAAAGCAGTTTGTAACCACTGAAGGCAATGTGCCATATATCCTTTCATGAACTGAAGTCACCAGCACGTTTAAGATCGAGATCCATTTGCTGCTAAGGCAGAATAATTCCTTGCAGTGTCATCTCCAACACTCCCTGCAATCTAGCCATTATTTATTTATTAATTTAAAATATCCTCTCAGACTATATGAGAAATGATGGCCCCTTTTTTCAGTAGGCAAATTTAGGTATTTATTATAACATCGTCATAATTTATAGGGCTTTTTTTTGGGTGTTCGTAGTGAATTCTTCCTTTCTGCTAAGGCTTAATGAAAACAAAATCAAAACCAAATCCATGGAAGTTAAGCTTAATGCAACAAATGATCAATACTGGGTGAACATAAAACCATGGATAACTGCATCAGCTGGAAACTTTAGATGGCTAAATGTTCATAATGAAAGAGTCCAAAATTAAATAGTTTTTCTTTAATTATAGTTTTATTAAATTCTGCTGTATGATATACCAACCAAATCAAATTAATTATGTCTGAAAAATAAAGTATGAACACAACTAGTCTTGAAAAAAGAGAGAGATAGATCAAAAAAGGATTCATTCTTGTTCAAGTAATGAGAACCTTCTTTTAAGTGCTTATCAACATGGAAGTTAATTTGCACAGCATATTATCTATCAAAAGTCAGAATATGATTCAAACAAAGGGTTTTGTCTTTAAACAACAGGCTATTAAACATTTGTCTGTGGAAAACTTAATTTTGCAGTGGTTTTCTTTTTCTAATTTCAGGAGAGATTCCCAGCTGGTGTATATTAGTCTCATACTGTTGATACAAGAGGATCTAAGATGGTTTTCACAGTTTTGAAGAGGAGATTGATCCATACATCTAGCTGAGAAAGTTGATATTTTTCATTATAATGTTCACATAGAAGACGTGCCCTACTTCATTTATTATTTCTAAATCTTTCTTTTCTCTGTAATTTTCCCCCGATCTCCCTGACACTTTTGCTGCCATCAAGAAAAAAGAAATGGAGCAGAATGCTAGTGCTTCTGAATCAGTGCCACTCTACAATGATCTTTAAAGATATAACCCACAGAGGTTTCTCAAGTGCCTTAAATTCCGTTAGAAGTCAATACGAATATGGAAACTTTCAACATGCTACTAGGGAAACTCAGCACTGCAGAACCTGAACTGAAATGCAGAAGCATTGCCTCTGTTGTTTATTTTCTATAATTACCTTTTAGAGACACCAGGACTATACCAAGCACAAAACAGAAAGCAGAACAAATTACCTCTTTTTGTGTTTATAAGAATCCCCTGAAATCTCAGCTAGGTTATAATGCTCCCATAACTTGCTGTTTTGCTCTACATTGCTATCAAAATAGATAACTGCAGGAATAAGTTGACCTTATCTTGCAGAAAACTTTAAAAATGGGAGTGAAAAAAGATCAAAACTCTTTGTCAGACAGTCTAAAACATCAGGTCTGATCAGCATTTTTTTTCAGGAATGATGACACAGGAAGAAAGCCAGCAGTTTGGAGCCTAAAAATATCTTTCCTCTTCCACTTTGCTGTGGTCCTATTATAGCTTAAGCAACAGTCACTGTATTTTTTTCTCTATAAACTTTAGCTTAATAGCTGTCGGTAAAGACTTCCTTTAAATGCAAATATACTCTTTACAATAAAAATCATGACCCTATACTATATTACACACTGTAAATCCAGAAGAAAGCTATCAAAACCTATGAAACTATGTCCTTTAAAAGGCACAATAAATAAATGAAAAATCAGGCCCAGTGTGTTAGTAAGCTGAGTAATATTTTAATGGCTTACATTTTGCACTATTAATAACATTTTATGCACAAAAAACAAAGGTGTTTTTATTCTTCAGTGAAGTCTTAGAAGTTGTGTTAAATTATTGCAATCTCCTTGGAAAATAAAATTTATTCCTTTCTGGTTTTATTTGTCACTAGATGTATGTGGCAGAGACTGGAAATTTTACACAATGCCCCACTTTTTCAGGGGATGTAGTATAACTGAAAAAATGAGCGTCTCCTTTACTCACTGCTTTACTGTGCAAATCTGTAACACGTTTGCAGATTGCCTTGCATGCAGAGGTAAACTACACCGTAAACTAAGTAAGCATGGAAGTGTCCACAGAGGTATCCACAGCTGGAGGTAGCTGGTGGGTACATTTGAAGGGGGCATATGACCAGGATGCCCAAGCATCCTGTCTTTCCCCCGTTGTCAGCAGCCTGTAGCTTTTGCTGGCATGCAGCAAAAATGTAAATCCCCTTTATGCCAGACACAGAGGTGGAACAGTGCGAAGGTTATAATTTCTTGTGCTACATGTGCCGTTCTCCAGTTACATTAAATCCTGCTCGGCTGTCATTAACTGTTTGTCCAGGGCTGACTCACACTGAGAAAGAAGGCAGGATAAGTGAAAGCACAAGAGCAATTACAGTTTAAACTAGGTATAAAAAAGATAAGTCGAACTACCGTATTTCAGCAGTTCTAGTGTGAAAAACGTTTTCCCCATTATAATGGTTTTCTGACAATCCCAAATAAATGGACCCCCTAATTTGGATTTTTCAAGTCTTAAGTGCAGAGAAAGAGATTAGGCCATAAATATTCCATTCAGTTACTTACAAAATGGGGTGAAAAAACTTGGTACAGGCATACAGAGATATGGAAAAGGCAATTTTTCAGGTTTAGTAATTCATCCAGGCTTGGTGAAAGCACAGTGTGCTCAGTCAGGAGAACTACTGTGGTGTCTCAGATCCCATAAACACCCTATGAGCCTTTCCTCACCCCCTTGCCACAGGTTTCACATGGTATTTGAGTACCAAGAAGGTCATGCACCTGAGCAGCCTCTGCAGAGCTGTGTGGCCTGGGCACCATTGCCGTCTGCACTTGCTGCCCGCCAAGAGCTGCACATTTGCCTGCAGAGACAAATACGATGGGTAGCTTGTGGGCTTTCTGCGCCGTGCACGGGATACCTCACAAAAACACATGGTCTTCCCACCAAGTGCTTCATTTGCTTTCCATGATAGGTATTGCTGTACAAGGACTTATGACAGCTACAGGGGAAGGGAATCTAAAAGAGAGAGGTTTTCTTTTTCTTGCTTTTGTGTTTGTTTTTCTTTTTTATAATCCTAGGTAAGCCTCTGTCTTTACTGGATGGCAGGGGGGAAAGACTTTATCAAAATAAGCTAGACTCGGAGTTCTACCTGGCCACTAAAATAACTCCATCATTATATTTAACCTTATCAATATCCTGAATGTCAGCTGAACAAGGCAGCTAGAAAATTTCAGTAAACAGAACAAGGAACAACGGGGAGGATGTGGTAATCTAAATCAGAAATCAATCATCCAAGAAGCTTTTTCAAATGGAAAAGGAAAAAAAGAAAAAGGCAATCAACGGCCAGCCATTCTCCCCCCACCAAAAAAAAAAAGGTTTTTTTTTTCTCTGTGTCTCTTTCATGTGCACCACAGTGTTTCTGCAAACAAAAATAATAAGGGCTCTCAGGTCCTTCAAACAAAGTGAAACATAATCCCTTCACGGAGAGTGCATCAATAAATGAATGGAGTTCCTCGGTCTGTTTGGACGAGCGGTATCAGCTATGCTTGGGGATCTTAATAATACTCTTACTAAGAACCAGAGCGGTTGAGTTGATTTGTTTTTCCTGTAACACCTGAAGCAACAAAAGTCCAGTGAGAGCACAAGAAATGGTTTTTCTTAGGTCAGACTTCGAAAATCATTTTCCCTACTTGGCAGCGCCCTGTCAGTCAAACTCCACAGGAGAGGAAAGGGTCGTCTTGCCAATGCATTTTCTGAGAGGAAAGAAGTGAGGCTGCATGTTATGGAGAAATTAATATGCCATTGAGAGCAACCTCCAAGAAGAAAAAAAAAATCTGATTTATTAGTTTCTGAAAGTACCTTTCTATGATGGGAATTTTGTTTTCTTAGCAAAGCCACAGCCTGTACTTTAGTGGGTGTAAAATCCAGATGCTTGGGGTTTGTATTTTTAAAATCTTTCTTGCTTATCTAGATGTACAGCTTTTTAAGGCAGTGACATTATATAACCAATTGTTTTGAGCTGTTCTCACACAACTGGCGCTCTCTTGAGCCAACCAGACATTACCGCAATACAAAAAAACACAGACCAGACCTCTAGCTGCTTAAACAAACACAGCTTCATTAAAAACAATGGGCCCTCACCTATATCTACCAGCTGAACAGCAGGACCCTGATTTTCAAAACTCTAAAAATTATAATTTTATCAACGATTTCTTCTTTATTTTAGTATAGATAAATTATAATACAAGTTTGCAGCTACTTCCAACCTCCTGTCCTTCCCAAGCAGTTATTTAGACTGAGAGCCCGAGTCCAGTCTTTCACTACAAAACAGAGCAAGTTCCATGTCACACCAAATCAACTGGGGAAAGCTTACTGCAAAATCTTGGAAACTGACCGTAACTTACAGGCGAAAAATATTTGCAAATCTAACACCCAGAAACTCAAAGGCAATACTTTAGCACCAAGCTACTAAAACCCCAGATAATGTTCCTTCACTCTTCACATATTCTTTTAGGGACTCTACTACATTAGGTATTAGTACTGCAAATTTAATGTTGATTTAATGCTGATTAAAGGTATGTGTCTTAGTAAACAATTCCGTACAATAAAAACAGATCAGCAGATTGAACCTGTTGTTGCTGCGGCCCCTCCATCTACTCAGGGCATTTATTTCAGGTTAGTCTAGTTCTCTGGACTGAATATCCCTTTGACACATATAATCCAAAGATGTCCAAAAAAGCAGTCATTGGTCTACAATCTTATGGCCTATCTGGGATCTGGACAACACTGAGGGAAAGCACAGACTGGTGTCTTTGGTTCAGTTTCCTTAAATACATGCACTATGTGGACCACTATCAAATTATTTGTCTTTTCCCACACTGCAAAATCAACTACGGTATTTTAAGATCTGGAAACTGTGGGTTATTTGTAAAGCTACCTTGATTCAGCCACAAGTGCATGGTACACCTCTGCATGGAGAAGTACACCCCACAGCTTTCTTTTCCTCCAACAGCTTTGCGACCTCTGAATCTTCACAGCTTGCTCCCAGTAACTTCTTGCACCACTGTTTCACCAGACTGGGGTGATCTGAAGATTTCGACTGAAGGAGTAGCACTTCTGAAAGAGTAAATTTATCTGCAGTTTGGGTGGTATATAAAAAACTGTGGTATATAACTTGGTGATCCCACCTGTTCCTCAGTAAATTATTCTCCGAGTAGTTCATTCCCAAAATTGCTGTTTCCTGAAAGAAAAAGACAGATAGACCTCTTCCACAGTTACAGGTAACTCAAGATAATGATATGCCTATGGTCAGTTTGAACATCTGCAATGTAATTGGTTTCCACGAATAACCATTTGTCATTATTTTTTCAACACTGATAAATAGGACATTATTAAAATCCAGTTGCTGTTTACTCATCACTGCTACAGCATACATCACATTTTTTTAGATTGCAGCTGAGAATAACTAAGGAAAACAATAAAATAGAGATGATGTTCAGTTCTTTTGAGTAGGTAGTTTATGAGTTGCAGTTTGTGAGATCAGTCACAGAACAGAAGTCAGATACAGTTTAGTTGGCGGGGTTTTTTTAATTTTATTGCTGGAATTTCAGAGGAATAAAAAAGAGGCTTGGGTTTTGATTAAATATACACCACTCAAATTATTATTTAGCAGATAAATCTTGCATTATACCCCAAGACAAAACAAATATCTTTTACATAAAAATTCTATAAAACCCTCCTAAACTTTTCTATTAAAATAAAAACATTATATCATAGTTGTTATCAATGAGTATTGACAGCTAATTATAATACAGTGCATCCAACCTTTGGTATATCTGAGAAATCTCACTTAAATTAATGAAATTACATGGATCTCAATTAGCATATATATTTCAATTATATTAGCAATTATATATTACATATAATCTGTATTAAATATCAGTAGTCCTGAATCTTTCAGTCCTTCATTGCTCACTGCCACTTGCAAAACAGTCAAAATACTTGAATCTAAGAAGCTGAGTATGCTGTATCTTCAGCGAATACTTGACAAGCCAAAAGCCTGTAGTAGTTATACTGCTAAAGGAAAGAGGTTGTACACTTATTAATACCTGTCCTACTTTTCTAACCCTATCATTTTGAGCTCTACCAATTGCATATTACAAATTTAACAAGTCAAGAAATCTGCACCACCCTGAGCATAACTCTTTGGGAACATTTTATACTTTGGTAAGTACACATTATTTCCCAAGCCATCTGTGTCAGCAATTCTATAGACCTTCTGTAATTACCATGTTAATAATTTTGAGTCCAGAGATGTAGTATTTGATTGAGGCATTCCTTCAGTTTGGCTATCATTTATGGTTTAATCACATTGCTTCCTCATTCTGCGGTAATGCACACAATGGACCATAATGTAAAATTAAAAGGCGAGACAAGGACTGCTAATCCAGTAGTAAAATTTGTTCTTCTTTGCATTCCCCACATATGGCCATATGGACACACAAAAGCCTGAAGCAAAAATGATCAACTGCTATTGAGGATCTAACACTGATTGCTAGCAATAAAAGTGCTCCCTGGACAGACAGCAATAATAAAAACAGGCCACCATTCAGGGTCCATCTAGCTATTGCTTTTAAAGGTAATTGCTGCATCTGCTTCTTGAAGTAGTTTAAAACCAATGTAAAGATCTTGCTTCTGTCCCACTGAATGGCAAGCAGCACTGAGTAAAGAGTGAAAGGGTTTTGAACAAGCTATACTGGAGTGCACTATCAGGTCAGAAGTGAAGGCAGAAACAGCTGCTTTTTCAATAGACTCATCAGAGCTTCTCCATGCTCGCTGCACTTGCCAACAAGACTCCAGCACAGACTATTGTGTTGTATTTTTTTTGCTGTGGGAACTTCACTCTTAAGAAACAAATGGACTGGCTTAACTATTAAGTGTCAATCAAACTGCCTATAAGGGGGGGGGAACTATTTTAAAAATTTAATTAGCTTTCATCCTGTGATCTTTCTATGCATTTGCATGGTTCAGATTGCCCCATTTAAGTCAATGAAATTCTCATGAGGAGGGGAGATGTATTTTTCCACCTTAGCACCTTATTTATATATTGTAGTAGCAGTAAGAACAATCTCTGCTTCTGCACGAAGATTTATAGATTTCTGACAGCCTCTCTTCTACAGAAGGTAATGACTGTTATAATCTGCCAAGCTATATCCATATCCACTGACTGTACATCAAACTACTTTTTTGGAGTCTGGATGAAACAAAACAATCTTTTTTTCTGTTCAGCAATACAGATGTTCAGTAACACTTCTTAGATGTAAATAAGAATATAGAGCATTCGGTAGTCCTTCATTTTCCCTCTACTATTCAGACAGTAACATTGGTCTTAATAAATACATTTTGCTCCGTGTTTATCTCCTTACGCTAATGCCCTGGGAATAAGATTGCCTTACCCAGAGACAGAGAGACCGTCCAGGATTCTCACCTAACCATGGAACCTATTTCACATTTCATTGGTTGCGTGAACGAGCTGTGAAAATTGCTTCCTGTTTCTCTAAAGTATCAGGACAGTGGTTTGCATGGGAGAGATTTCTTCTGGTTACATGAAATAAAACTCATCCACTGAGTTCATTTCAAAGTCTTGTTAAGTTAGAACAAATCTTTTCCGCCCTGTGAATACCTGCTCCCAAATCACAGGCATTACAGTTACCCCTTTTTTAGACCAAGTTGTCTATATAAAGAAAGAAATAATTTTTTTTTAAAAAAAGAAACGACAGGAAAACACACAGCCTTACTCTTTTCTGATAAGTGTAGTCTTGGCTTTCCCAAATTGAGAGGAAACTGCTTTCAGTGTATCAGGGGACACTTGAACAAGGACAGTCTATTTTAGTAAGAAGCTGGTTTTGTCTAACGTTAAACACATAGAAAAAAATAGCTTAAATAACAGCAGTGGGAGCCTAATTTTGAAAGCTAAGGTAAGCACTTCTCATCCTTTTCCATACTAACATCTTCCACCTCACTGAAGTATTAATCAGATTCGAAAGCATCTAGTAAGCCTGAGAATATTTAAAACCTGTGAAATGTAAAATCACACATTCTATTTAAGTCCATGAAACTATATCTATTTCTACTAATACTAGAGTACATATGGAGTGTGTATTTACCTGAGTATTCAGTTTTAGGACTTTCAAATTACTTTAAAAAAAAAAAGAAAACATTTCTGCAAAACATAGAGCTCAGTTCTACACAACTGAGTGGCTGAGAGGAGTGAGATTTGGGAAAATATTTATATGGAAACCTAGGTTAAATTTGATCCCATAAAAGCCAAAGTAATTCAAAGCAACCATGAATCCAGTCCTACCTTCAGAAGTGCACGTGCAGCCCTGAATGACCAAAACCATAACCTGTGGTATGCCTGCAAATTGGCATATACTCTAGCAGCCTTAATATCTTCCAACTTTAGTTCTGAAGGGTTTACTTTTTACTTTCTCAGGTGGTTTTGTTGTGTTTTTTTTTTTTTTTCTGTTGAAAACTAGTCGATTTTATTTTTGAACAAAATCCTTTACAGGCAGGAAAGTAAGTGTCAAAATGGTTCATCCTGGTTAGTTATTTTATAGTCTGAGAGATGGCAAGGTAGCTAGAGGAATAATGCTGGCATAACCCTTGCACAGAGGAATGTCAGAAATCCTGTAGTCCAAGCTTTCACCTGACGACCCCTGTAGTTTACAATAAAGGGGGGAGGGGGGAAGGGGAGGATCTGAATAATCAAAAAAGATAGTTAAACTATCTTTCCGTGATAGGTCACATTGTCAGAAGAAACTCTAGCTAAAAAAGGGAAAAGGAAGTTTATTCTGTATCAGATACTAAATCCTGCATCACAGACAATGTGAATAACAAAACCGTGTCTGAATGTTTTAACCTAATACTGATCAAGCTAATGTCTTAACCAATGGGTTAACCAGCAATTGACTGGCAAAGAATCTCAGCTCTACAAAACTAAATTTAACTAAGTTAAATTCTTTTTTGGCCTTTCTAACTATCCTTAACTATCAGTGAGGCATGAATCCTGTGTTGTGATAAAGGTTTGCCCACCCTTTACTTCCTTCTTTGCAAACCTAGATTAAAAAAAACCATTTAAAATACAATAATCATAGAGATGGAATTAATATTTTTAATAGTAAAAATGAAGACAGCCTGTACACTATTCAGGAAGAAAGCAGAGATTTCTCCTCATGCTACACAGACCAGTTGTGCTTTGGCATAAAGCCTGGTGCTCATCATCTCAACAGAGCATTGGGAACCAGATCTAACTTGACTTCAGCCAATTTCCAAACAAAATGCCTAGCATTATATGTGGTAAAATTCAGTGATTCAAAAACATTTGGCTTTAAGCCTGAAGATCCAATTCTTCAGATGTGACCCGTAGAGGAGGAGCTTCCAAAGGAAGGTCTTCCCAAGGTGGCTACTGCAGTACTCTGGTTCTGTGAGTAAATCTAATAATAGAGCCAGAAAGTAACATGCTGCTAGTTGCGTGCCTGTAACCGTGAAAGAGAGAGAAAGGGATCATGAGGTGCAAATGTTAGGGAGTGGGAAGGTATTATTCTGTTTCTTTAACTGAGGAAAGGAAATCCAACACTCCAATTCTCCAGTGAACAGGGCTTATTTGATTCTAGTGGAAACAACTGAAATTTCAGTTTCAGCAGAGCTACTATTTTTCTTTCAGAATTGCTGAGCATATCTAGCAGTGAATAACTCTTAATCAGACTTGTTTATTCACGTTACAAGTCAGTGCAGGTCACATTGTTCACTTGGTGCCATTTGGTCTGCACTTAGTCCTTCCTGAACAGGAAGTCCTTAAGATTAAAGATTGTATTTTTATGGTCCCATGCCTGCCTTACCCCTAGCTATTACCTGAAGAGCAATGTAACCAGGACTCAGTTTCTAGAAAGGTATTAACAACCATTAGTGTGTGTGTATGTCAGGATGAAAAATAGGAGGAAGTCAAAGTAGAGCAACATGGTGAAAGCAAAATCGTAAGAAACAGCAACGTGATTGTTCACGATATTGGGAATAAGGTGTATTCAGGCAGAGGTGTTTTCTACCCAGAGGTCAGCAGAGTGCTAGATAACTAGAAAGTATTTCAATTCAAGCAGCAAATGTGATTTAAATACCCCAAAGCTATTTGCTACTGGACATATATTTACATTCATTTTATAAGGTATGGGGGATCTAAAGTGCTTGTTGTCCAGAAAAGCTAGGCTTTTTCCCCCACATTGCAGAAACTGTGTAATGGCACAAGAATGAAAAAGAAAACTCTAAGCAGAGTAAATGGTGTGTCTAGAAAAGTCAGGAAGACTGCTTGCTTTCATAAACTAATCATTCTGTCAGGTCTATTATTATATGGATGTTCATGTTTTGATTTTGTATTTCTGCTTTATGCTCTATAACTGAAAGAATTACTTGACAAGATCTTGAAAAATGGAATTAGCATTTGAAATTAAAACAGCTATATACTATTTCAGTATGAATATGTTTTGCCATTATGCTTTCGGAACGAAATCCAAACGATCCTTCTGAGGAACGATTTTGTGACCAACATTTACATATGCAAACTGAACTTGACTATCTATGTTACGTATTGTAGCTGTGTATCAGGTGCCATTAACATATTATTTGAATCAACGGGGCTCTAGAACAGCAGCCTGAAATGCCTAGACAAAACTGCAAGCTGGGTGCTCAACTCGTCTGATGTCCAGTGCATGCGGCGGAACAGAGGTCACTGCTGGACAGACAGTTGTCGCTCCTGATCTCTGAGCACGCTGGCAACAAAAGAAAGTCTGAGGCTGCCAACCCACCTGTACCAGCCCTGTGCATTGCCAGGTCACATACTGTTTAAGTTTGCCCAGATCAGGAGTGGATATATGAGCACATTTCTGTTAAATTAGCTAGCATATGTTGATGCGGAGTTTTATTATACCAGGTTTGCAGTGACTGTGGGAGGACAGCCAATATTCAACCCAGAAAAGAGCTACATCGTAACTCAGCTACCATTTTCAGCCATCGTTTCCACCAAATTAGGTAGTCTCCGCTTCCCATCACCAGTCACCCCTTCACGCTCCCACACAGTTTTCTTCCTTGTGGTAACACCATGTTTATTCAGACACTCAGTAATTCCCGGGTTAAATTAGCCTTCTTTTCCTTCTTTCTTTCGGCTGTACTGGTTTTCACCCAGGTGTGTTCCTAACGCTCTTTGTCAAAGAAGGGAGAGTGTAGAGGAGAGGACGAGCAGCTGGGGAGCACAGGGCCGACTACGTGAACATGGAGCAACTCCATTTGAGTGGTGCAGGCAGACAACTCATTTCACGTGAAACCTGCTGGTATGGAAATTAAGTATTGATGAGAGACAAATTGTGTTTGTTGGAAAACACTGCATGGCAGAGAAATTCTCTGCTAAGGTGATCAGGTGGTTTTCTTTCTCTCTGTGCTTTTGGAATAGTGCAAATGATAAGAAATAGAACAATTTAGTACTGCGGTATTCAATTTTACAACCATTTTTCAAAATCATTTCTATCACGGTCCACTTTGCAGCTGCTAAAATACCTTTGAAGACAGAATTTAATGCCTTGATGAGCACTGGAGTCTTGTATTCAGACATTAAGGCAGTTAGGAGTGAATAGGGAAGTCCAGAGGCAGGGCTAAAAATCCCAGTCTTCCCCAGAGAAGACATCATGCTAGGAGTAGTAAATCATCTTTCGTTCACTATGTAAGAATAATCTCCAGCTCCAGTAGTTCCACAGAAATGTTATAGACCAAGACAGAAGAATCCTGTCTTCCTTTAAACATCTTGTAAATGTTCAGCTCAAAATAACAGTTCGCTCTTAAGTAGATGTAAAGGTTTTAATGCTACAGATACATATTTGAACTTAAGCATCTGACTCTTTTTTTCTATCAAACCTTTGCAAAGAAACAGTTTCACTGAGCAAATGGATGGGATGAAACTTTACGAAATTAAACAAGTCTAAAATAAAAGCTTTGTTTAACTCCAGAAGTTGTTTATGAGGAATGAAAGATTTTAATCAAACCTGCCATCAACATTTTGAAAAGGAAAAACCATTTTTCAGTTGTGGCTTGGTCAAATTCTTTGAAGTATTAATGTAACCCTGAGAATCTGGCTATTAGTCTCAACCAATTGCTGGACTTCAGACACAACAAAAACAGGAAAAGTTCAAGAGTCTCTGTTGACTTTCCGCTTGATTGTAACAAACTACTCGCTTTCTGGGTTTTCTTTTTTGAAGTGGAATTTTATACAGCAAGGCCAGACTTTTTTTTTTTTTTTCCTTGATACACAAAATTCCCACCAACCTGTGCTCTCTCTTTGAGTTCAAACATGAAGGACTGCTGTTTGTACTTAATGTGCACACTTCCAATTCTGTTTAATTCAAAGACGCTTCTCCAGTGTACCTGAAAGGAAAACCTGGAACGTCAGTGCATGGGTCAGAAGCAAATCTGGCTGGTAATTACAAGATGTTGTGAAATGCCATGTCAATTAAATAGTGTCTGCCTATCTAGAGACAGAAAAGTACCACAAGTTCCCGTCACAAACTTTTTTATTGTGCAGCACACTGCTGAAGTGTGAGCACTTAGATAGCTTTAAAGAAGAAACACTCAGATAGTCTTTTCCATTATTGCCAGGGAAAAAAACCCAGGTGGATAAAATATTGTCCCATACATCTAGCAGTGCTAGGGGATAATCCACTAACGTCACTAAGCTTCCACTGCAAAACAGAGAAAAAGAAAGAGAGGTGCATTAGCACCAGGATATTCCACGCTGAGGCAGCCTGACTAAGAAACAACATCCCATAAAGCAGGCACACACTTCACACAATATTCATATACTTAAGAGGAGTGTTCTTTTATGAGCGCTTTAATACTTTGGGATTATGTGTGTTGTTTTAGAGTTGCATTAGTCACACCCTGGGGAAACGTGAGCTTCCACGCCTGCCCATTTCAGTGCTGCGCTAGCTTGACCCACAGAATTACCACATTAAGAGAGGATTTAAATCTTGATTATTTTCACCTGTTCACTTTCGATCTTTTTTTTTTTTTTCTTTCCACCTAAGAAGCCTGCCCTCTTAGCTCGATACAGTTCATAAAACTGGTGACCTTTGCCTGGCTTCGTGATTTAAGCAGAACGGGGGAGCAAAGGGACTCTCATGAACTGGTAAGAGCATAAAAACATAAAGCAAAACTGTTTCCAGTTCCTATTCAGGTGAAAGTGTTGAGAAAAGATAGATCTTTTCCATTCTTATTATGAGGGTGAGCACAACTGCTTCTTTGCTTCCCATGCTTTTCTGCACGGTGCAGCTTCCCGCTCCAGCCCTGAGAGCATGGGGGGACACAGCGCGCTGCTTGTTCATGCCAGCCTGTTGCACATCCTACTGGTTTAGGGGTTCATAGCGATTCTGTGCTGCCCTGTGTATAGAGAAATTAAGGTCCCCCTGTTTTCTGTCCAGAGATATAGAAAAGGAAGCAGAAAAAACCCCCCAAACATCTGTTCTATATTTTTGTTCCTAAACAAAACCATCCTTAAATTTTCAAGAATACTTAAAGCTTCAGACAGTTATTTGGAAGAGAAAGTTAATCACTACATCCCACAGAGATCTCCCCAAACCCCTTTGCCGTAACTGCATGGTAGGAAAAACTCTGTTTTTCAATTCTGGGAGTAGCTCAACGCACTTGCAACCTGATAAGATCTGGATTCCCAGCCTTGTAACCTAAAAAATGGTGATACATCACTTCATTCATTTTTTCTATGGCAGGGAAGAAAAATGTGTCGGAAAACTGAGAGGACATGGAAAAATAAAAGATGGAAAAATAAAAGAAGGTGAAATAATAGAAATGTATTCAATTAAATGAAAGTCCTTCTGCTTTCACTTCTTTATCTGAGAAAATTAATCACATTTTCCTGTGATTTTTCCCCTCTTAACATCTTTTATTCCAAATTCTATCAAAATAGTATACAAAATTAAAAAAACCCACACAACCTTTGTCACCGTTTCCAAACCATATCATCACCACAAAATACAATTTAGAAGGACTCAAGAACTTTTGAAGATTCACTAACATGAAATCTTCAGTAACATTATTCATCACCTGACACCTAGCAGAGGTTTAGTAAAATCCAGTCAAAATTAGATCAGGTAGAAGTAAACAGGGAAGGAGCTTTTGACAGTAGGAAAGACAGTGGAGAAGGTGAAGGTCAGTGGTCAGAGGAGAGGAGGGATGGTAGCATGAGAGCACAGTAGAGGACAGGATAAATGGTCCTGCTCACCTGTTCACTTTCGATCTTTTTTTTTTTTTTCTTTCCACCTAAGAAGCCTGCCCTCTTAGCTCGATACAGTTCATAAAACTGGTGACCTTTGCCTGGCTTCGTGATTTAAGCAGAACGGGGGAGCAAAGGGACTCTCATGAACTGGTAAGAGCATAAAAACATAAAGCAAAACTGTTTCCAGTTCCTATTCAGGTGAAAGTGTTGAGAAAAGATAGATCTTTTCCATTCTTATTATGAGGGTGTGCACAACTGCTTCTTTGCTTCCCATGCTTTTCTGCACGGTGCAGCTTCCCGCTCCAGCCCTGAGAGCATGGGGGGACACAGCGCGCTGCTTGTTCATGCCAGCCTGTTGCACATCCTACTGGTTTAGGGGTTCATAGCGATTCTGTGCTGCCCTGTGTATAGAGAAATTAAGGTCCCCCTGTTTTCTGTCCAGAGATATAGAAAAGGAAGCAGAAAAAACCCCCCAAACATCTGTTCTATATTTTTGTTCCTAAACAAAACCATCCTTAAATTTTCAAGAATACTTAAAGCTTCAGACAGTTATTTGGAAGAGAAAGTTAATCACTACATCCCACAGAGATCTCCCCAAACCCCTTTGCCGTAACTGCATGGTAGGAAAAACTCTGTTTTTCAATTCTGGGAGTAGCTCAACGCACTTGCAACCTGATAAGATCTGGATTCCCAGCCTTGTAACCTAAAAAATGGTGATACATCACTTCATTCATTTTTTCTATGGCAGGGAAGAAAAATGTGTGGGAAAACTGAGAGGACATGGAAAAATAAAAGATGGAAAAATAAAAGAAGGTGAAATAATAGAAATGTATTCAATTAAATGAAAGTCCTTCTGCTTTCACTTCTTTATCTGAGAAAATTAATCACATTTTCCTGTGATTTTTCCCCTCTTAACATCTTTTATTCCAAATTCTATCAAAATAGTATACAAAATTAAAAAAACCCACACAACCTTTGTCACCGTTTCCAAACCATATCATCACCACAAAATACAATTTAGAAGGACTCAAGAACTTTTGAAGATTCACTAACATGAAATCTTCAGTAACATTATTCATCACCTGACACCTAGCAGAGGTTTAGTAAAATCCAGTCAAAATTAGATCAGGTAGAAGTAAACAGGGAAGGAGCTTTTGACAGTAGGAAAGACAGTGGAGAAGGTGAAGGTCAGTGGTCAGAGGAGAGGAGGGATGGTAGCATGAGAGCACAGTAGAGGACAGGATAAATGGTCCTGCTGCGGTAAAGCTGATAATGATGTAGTTAGTGGAAATGGGGAGAGGTTATTTAATAATCAGCATAAATGAATAGATTTTGGAGGGTAATCAAGAATGGAATTGAATTGGGAGGAGTACAGGAGAAAGAGAGAAGCCCTCAGAGGTTTTGGAGAAGATTTATTTGAACTGAAACTTCAGCTGATTTACATCTCAAGAGAGAACTATAGCTTAATAATTCAAAATATGCCTCTTCTTTAATATTGCAGAATACAGTGACAAATGTTATTACACAAACTTCTCCCAAAATGACTATCCCAAGATATCTTTAATGCAGTTCACAATATTAGATTATCTATATTAAGCAATCACATCCCCATCTCAGGCCTGTGGTAACATACAGCGGTACACTTCCATTTCTGTAATTCAGAACCTATAAGGCAAACAAGTAATACAAGAGATTTTCTGCATCCTTCTTTCTGTTGGGTTTTTTTTATTATTTTAACTGAAATAAAATGTCAGCTGTTAAATGCAGATATCCAACCATTTTTCTTTTCTTTTTAACCTCTGAAGAGGTGCCTTGACTAGATGTGTAATACAGATTTAATTGAACACAATACTGTATTCTCTTTATGCCCAACGCTTCCTTTTTCTTCTAATAATCTGCTTTTCTCATAACTGTTCCCGTTTCCTCTTGATGTCATCGCCACTGATGTTATTCTCTCAAGCAAACTTTTACTATTTCAGCTCTCCCAGCTGTCCTTGCTATTGTTCTCCTCCCCCTTGTATTGCTGTCCTTCTGTATCTTATGACCTTATTACTGTGCAACTCTTAACCTTTTCTTTTGGCAACCATTTCCAGGAAGGACATGAAGGTACTGAACTGACCAGCAATGAGCTACATGCCTTAACTCTCATTACTGACAGCTACTGGCTGTACTATAGGATTTTTATGGTAGAAATGAGGGGCAAGCCAGTACAGTAAACAAAGCCTAATGATAAATGACAATGTGTTAGCCTGTAGAGACCTGGCCAGTGGTTTACTGCAGGGATCACTGTTACACTGAGTTTTATTTAAGGTTTGAAATTATGACCTGGAAGATGACATGTTTAATTCAGCTCACAGATATAGCATACAGGTAGCCTGAGAATTATTGGACTAGGATGGGATCAAGGTGTACCAGCCTGATAACATCAGAGCAGCTGAATGAGAATTCGTAGAGAAAATGGAGACAGACAGGAAAGACAAATAGGTAAGAAAAAAAAAAAAAAGGCAGAAAACAGTTTTTCTTTGAAATGTCTTCTCATAGAATTCCCTACAAGTGATAAAGGGCAAACAAAGTGCCAAAACATCCTTCTCTGTTCTGTCTCATCCATAGCTCCTTCCTGGTTGTGTGGTTTTGAACTAGTCATTTCACTTCAGTGGTCCAGAGTCACTTCAGTACTACTGATTCTGTCCCTTGTTAGGAACCATATCACTGAACAAAATCTATGCTATCATGGCAGAGAAACAAAACAGGATCTGCAAAACTAGGGTCTTTAGAAAGACCATGCCATGCACTCACGTCTAGCAGGCTAAAACAGCAGCCGCTCTGCAGAAGATTTGGCTAAATGTAAATCTGCGCGGATAAAAGATCATCTACCCATAACTGCCCTCTGCTTTGCAAAAGCAAGTGAAGAGTTGCTTTGGTTCCTTCTGTATGTAAGGACTTCTGACATGCAGATAGCCCCCTAAGTCATGGACTATTACTAAAAATTTGGAGTCTACGTTTGGTACTGGGCACCATATACAGAGCAACAGGAAGTGGTTAATGAACAAGCAGAACTTGTGGCGAAGTACATACCTATACTGCAGCTCAAAGATGATGTCACAATTCATTCAAGCTTACCTGAAACAGTTCTAACCAAGCTAAGTTGATGACTAATAATGGTGGATCAACATCAGCATGGTTCCCAGGCTGGCACAGTGTCCTGGGTGAGTTTTGCAAATGCTGTTAAAACTCAGACTTAGCAACTACACAACTTAAGTTTTCACAGGTAGGTTTCTATGACCTGCAATCACACCTTTGAGTTTCAAGACAGGCTTGGCTGTTTGGGTAAGTGTTTATTAGAGAGATGAAAAGTGAACAAAAGTTATAAAAAGTCCACAGTCTGGACAAATAACAGAAACTCAGTCTAGGGAAAACAGCATCTCTTCAGTGGAAACCTATGAGAACAGTAATTTCAGCAATTTTGTGGGTAATGAGGCTTTTTCTTCCTGCACTGTTGTCATGGTTGCATGCTTACACATTCATTAGTTTGTCCTTTGCTAAAAATCACTGGTAAAAGACAGAAAATACTCTCCCATCTCCAGAGGGCCTTCAGTCTTTCTCAACTCGCTTCCTCCCCACACCAAAAAAACCATCCCTAAGCTAACCTTGAAGTAACTGAGGTCTAATAAGAGGTAAAGGAAAAAAAAAATCCGTATTTATTTATCATGATATTACCCACTTTAATATTCTGATATTGTTCTCTAACAAGTGAACAATTTTCTTTCAATGGTTGGTTCATTTAACTGAAGAAAAGTTAGAAAAATCTTTTTGGTAATTATTGCTCAGGCATTCTGCCAAGTCCATCTGCAGAGGCAAAAACAGTTGGATATCAGGCACTACATGGAGCTACATTATGTGTTTTACCTCATTTTTAAGTTTTTTGTTTGTTTTGTGGGTTTTTTAATGGCCACCCTGCCATATGACCCTTAGTTGTTTCAGAGCAATGAAGACTGCCCTCTGAAAGCAGTCCTCAGCCCAGCCCATCAGAGTATCTGTAACTTTCCCAAGCAAGACATTGATAGTTACACAGAATCTAAAGCAAATGGTCAAAACCCCTGCTATAATCAGGGGTGTTTAAAGTACCCAAGAAGGCAGAGCTTGAGTAACACATAGATGAAGGAGAAAGGCAGCCTTCACTGGGAAAAGAAGCTGAAGAATAGAGCAAAAAGTAGAGGGAAGGAAGTGTGAAGGCTTTGAAGTTGAGCCACAACTCAGCTGACACTCTGATTTATACACACAATCTTTCTTATTCTTTCCCACAATGAATCACCATTGCACGACAGGTTCTTGTATCTAGTGGCTGCACAGGAGGAATTCTCATGCCATTTTGCTTTTGTACTAGGTAAGCCTCCCTTCTAACTCTTCCCTTCCAACTTCCCAGAACTCTCAATCTGTATGCAAAGTTTGCAGGCACAAAATGGGGTAAGCAAATCCACTCAGAAATATCTCTGCAGTGTGTTATCATTCTGGGTATTACCTCCAGATTGTTTTTTACTTCATTCGCTGAATCAGATCCTTAACTAGTGTAAAAATTGGCATATTTCAATTGTATCTTCAGGCCTAATTTATCATGTCAATATAGAAAACATAGCCCAGTATCTATTTTGATAGTAGGAATGCAGGGAGGGAAAAGACAGTAACTGTAGTTTTACAAACTTGAAGCCTAACACAAATGTTCCAAGTTTAGAGATGATAGGAATCTCCTGCATTCACTGACATCAATGTAAATTTCTCCACACTGCCAAAAATCAGGCAGCCAGAGCAGCGTTGATTCAGTAAATTATCACTCTCATATATGTAGCCTGAAAAAACACAGTATTTCAGAACCAAGGCCTGAGGGTACACAGAACTATTGCAACGTCTTGCTATTATACTCAAAGTATTTGATATTTCTGTCTCTTATGTAGCACTCATTACAAGTATTGGCTGTCTACAGTGGGTAAGTTCTTTTACCTGGGAAGTACTGTGTTATGGAGATGATGATGCAACCACAAAATATCTGAAGCCAGTGGTGCTTTTGAAGGATCTGAGTGAGACTATAGAGGAAAGTATAATGGTATCAAAAGATCATTGAGGCAATAGTCACAGCTTCTCTGCTTTGCATGTGGGGTCTCTGGATTGCTTACAAGGCCATTGTACTGGTTTTGACTGGGATAGAGTTAAATTTATTCACAGTAGGTGGTATGGGGCTATGCTTTGGATTTGTGCTGAAAATAGCATTGATAACACAGGGGTGTTTTCATTACTGCTGAGCAGTGCTTACACAGCGTCAAGGACTTTTCTGCTTCTCACCCCACTCCACCAGCGAGCAGGCTGAGAGTACACAAGAGATTGGAAGGGGACACAGCTGGGACAGTTGACCCCAACCGACCAAAGGGGTAGTCATGCTCAGCAATAAAACTGGGGGCAGGGGGCTGCTGTTGGGGGACTGGCTGGGCATCGGTCAGTTGGTGGTGAGGAATTGTTTTCATTTTCATCACTTGTCTTTTTATTTTTCTCTCTCTTTGATATTTTTCCTCTTTTCATTATTATTAGTATTAATATCAATATTAATCTTTTTATCAATGTTTTTATCTCAACCGACAAGTTTTCTCACTTCTAACCTTCTGATCCTGTCTCCCATCCCACCGGGGGGAAGTGAGTGAGCAGCTGGGTGGTGCTTAGGTGTTGGCTGGGGTTAAACTGCGATAGCCGTATTCAGAACCATGTTAGAAAACTCAGTTTGTGTCATCTAAACTGTCCCAGAAAGATTATGAAAATGCACAGGAGCCATTAGACATGAGACATAAGACACTAGACACTGAAATCCTACAATCAATACATTTGGGTAGAAAGGATGGAAACAAGATAGAAACAAGACAACTTGACTACTCATTCCAGTGCCTGATGTAAGACAAATAGCCTAGGAAAGCAATCTTTCATTAATCAAAAGTTTACAATGCTCTTGTCATTGTCAGCATAGGAGCTAATGATTGCCACAAGTTGGGTGTTACAAAAGTGGAACGTCTACCAGCACAAAGAAACTATTTGCTTGTGACAGAAAAAACAACGTGAGAAGATGGTTTATGATACTTTACTTACACTTGAAATAACTTTTATCTAACTACCCGAATAAGTGAGACTCTAAAGGCAGTGTAGGAGAACATGATATTCTATCAATTTGACATTTGTTTTTCTAAGTGTGGAAGAACAGTATAAGAAAAAAAAGTACAGTTGAACATATATTTATATTTCTATATATGCATTTGAGTGTATACATATGTAAATATAGGCACAGTTCAGCCAGTATCACTACAGTTGTGCTACTCCTATCAAATGGCACAACCATTTATGATGATGTGGATTTCAAATCCTTCTCCAAACTGGAACAGAAATGCCAATACTTCATTTTGCTTCTAATTCTTTCCACCAGTCATGACACTTTTGGGGGGGGGCCTGCACATTTGGGTAGCATGTTCTGTACGCCACCATACAGACCCTTAAGTGTAAGCATGGTGGCAAGCACAGGCATCATCAGTGGCCACGGTCACTCCATATGGAGACCTCCTGGTAACTTTCTGGTAACCTGCAGCCCAGGAGAGAACATGGACTGCACCTTCTCTGTCCCCACATCTCTCACACAGACAACTGAGCAGGGATGGGTTTCTGCACCAGATGTTGCTCTGCTGTAACATAGCTCAGTTTAGATCCTGTTATTCCCTTTCTCATTGTTACTGGCAACTGCAGCAGACGTGGGGAAACAGCGAACTTGCTTCAGGGACTTTCTCTTAACTGAATTCATGGGTTGCCATAGATGATATCCAAGTCCTATTTAAACTGAAAAAAAAATAATCTGCACCATTGAAGAATCAGTCTTAGCTCTCACTGGCTTTTGCTAAGCGTACAGGAAAATTTAGCCCAGAATCACATTATTGCAGTCTTTTGGGGGTAAATAGGGTCATCACACTGGATCCTGCTCCTGTTCACTGGAGGCGACGTTTTCACATTGATCCCAGAGTGACTGTATTACAACAGTACAAATTCAGTGATAAAATCTTCATATTATTGCAATTTAAGGTAGATGAATCAGCTGAATCATGGTAAATCATTATATATTCTTTTCTCAAAAATCTGATAAAACATGTTCGCTTAATTTTTTTATGTGAACTTTAAAAGAAAATATTGTCTTATTTTGTCTTGGAAGCCACAACACATTATTTGTAAGGCAAATTCCTTACTATGTAGTCACATCATTAAAGAATGCACAGCACTCAACATCGTACAAAAATGTGCCCATACATGGTGTGAATAGTATCTTAAAATGCTGTACCCCTACCTAATCAGCACTGCTGCTGATTCAGGTCTGTGCATGATTTGGACATGATTCCCAACAAAAAGTATTTACTAGGTGTTAGCACAACTGACAAAATTAAGAGAAATGTTGGTTTTGTGGAGACAGCACTGCTCTAGGACACCAAACCTGGTTTTAGTGCCCTGGATCAACCACAGAGCTTCCCACAGAGTTTCCATTTGACTTCAGGCGAGATTTTTCACCTACCCTGTGATTTAGTTCCCCAGGCACAAAATAAAGACATTTTCTTATCTCACTGGGATGCTATCATGACAAAACTGAATAACTGTGATATGCTCACATGCTAGTGCAGAGCGCCACGGAAGTACTTAGGCCGACAGTAAGACATACAACCCAAAAGTTTAACTCAAATTATCTGATACATTCTAAAGGCTCTTATCTTTAAAGGGAAGCCTTTCCATAAGCAAACCAAATGATCTAGTCTCAGGCTAACTCGGCTAAGTGGGATCTTTCTTCTTCCCTTTGAACAGGTTTCAAAGTAAAACAAGATAAGCAGAAGCTCCTTAGAGGACCTCTCTTCACAGAGAGCTGGGATGTGAGAAGAAGTGCAAAGTGTCTCTAATTTCAGGAGCAAAAGCTTTAGTTTGGAAGGGTAAGATTCAGTGTTTACACCCACAATAGATAAAAGAAAGAAATTCCCCAGTCCTCAGGGGATGTGCCACAGGGAATTCTTTTCCCTTTGTTTTTACTTTTGTTTTAAGCATAGACAGATGCCAATCAATGAAATATGTATCCTGCGGGAATTTACTGAAGGATTTCCATGAGGGACTGAAATGTACACCTATGCTTTCTCTTCAGAGATGGATCCATTCATGTGTAATTTATAGCTGCTGTTAAATAAATGAGTTGCCTTGAAAATTATTTCTTATTAATCAATTAGCACTGAAAATATACTGCCAGTAAGCTTTTGCAAGAATTGTTTTGGCTGAAAATTGATACTTATTATTCTAATTTAAATGCCTGTCATTTTTTTTTGACAAAATAATGACAATATTGGAGTGTGAAAACACATTTCTACAAAAAATATTTTAAAAAGTAGGGTTTTCTACCATGTTCTTAAATATTACATTTATTTTGTTCAATAATAACCTCATCCTACTCTTCAGTAAGTAATGCATGGCTTAACATTTGTGTATGCACATTTTCTTCAGAGACAGACGATTTTCTCAGTAAATCTAAGGAGCTTTTCTATTCTGAGAATGACTGCAAACTGATTATTCTTTCCTAGAGAAAGGCATTTTCCTGCACTGTAGGCTGAGTCTTAATGATTTGCTCGAAGTACTTGGTAGTAGCAAGGCAGTTCCCCATCCCAACTGTTATTACGTACACTATCTGCTCTGCAATGACACACAGTAATTGTGTGTGTGCTCAGACTCCTGTCTCAGCCAGTTAATCATTTTTGTACGAAGGGTCTCCAGAGAGACTTATAGCACCTGCCAGTAGTCCTCTCTCTATAAAAATAGACTAAGAGCCGTCGTTGTTCTTCAGCACACGCTGAAGAAAAACAGTTATAGCTTAACAGGTCAGACATGTTTGTATGTTGTCTCACAGGTTTATGTCCCACCAATACCAACTGTGAATCAGCCTGATCGCCTGACATATTTACTGTTCTGTGGGTAATAATAGGTTGGTATGTCATCCTACTGCTGCTTTGCCACTTGCGTGGATCTGAAGTGCGTCTTTTGAGGTCACAGATCTATTGTCCCAGAACAACAGCACGAAGCAGATTACCCTGATGTAGATGTGTTATTAAGCCAGGAAGAAAGTTCAGCAAGGGATGATTCAGTCCAAGTTACAGTGAATGATGCTGCTTTCTTCTGTTCTTTTTTTTTTTTTTGGGGGGGGGGGGGAGTGAGGTTGGCGGGAAGTTGTATCAAGGAACCCATTTGCATGAGCAAGTTTTGAGAAGCTGCTCAACATCTTTCAGGCTCAACTCTCTATCTCTGTCCAAAATTTCCAAAAATTAATAGAGCAGCTGTATAATACAACACAATGACAACAAAACCAACATCATTTATAGAATTTAAGTACCTAATTTTGACATACTGAAATGGGAGTATTAGTCTAGATCCAGAGCAAAGCTTCGCCCAGAATTTACCAAGGTCTGTAAGCTGTGATACCTCCTGCATTCACAGTTAGCAGTGAGGAACATGACATGCAGCACTTGGCTGGTCCAGCAATGAGAAGGTTAAACAAACATCAGTCTGGTCCAACAGATCTCAGTAACTAAGTAACTCTGACCTACCATGTGTCATTTAGGAGCACTGTTACACACTGAATAACATAAATAGAAGGGAAGAATATGCTATATGTACTTTTGCCCATCATTAAACACCCTCAGATATCCATACATAAGGGCGAAAAAAACTACAAAAAAACCCAGAGAATATTTAGTGCAACTGTAAATCTTTTCCTCTCTTTCTTCCATCACATTGCCTGGTTATCCTAAAGCAAGAAAGTCTCTACTAAAAGACATAGCTTTTCAGAGAAATCCCTAGAAATGCAGACATTTCTTATAAAATATTTAAATTTAGAGTTCAATAGGGAGCTTTATCCCAGCTATCTAATGCATTTAAAACTCTGGGGAAAAGTTGCCCTCTCTATTAAAATCCATTAAATTAATTTAAATGTAAAACTCCTGTAAATGGATTGCGTGTGCTCTTTTGAGAGGTTCCCCCCTCTGTCATGCCGACGGCCCCGGGATATGTGAGTTCAACCAGCTCGGCCGGAATCTGCTGCAAAACCTCCTGTAAAAGTGGCAGCTGGTAGTGATAGGTCTGACATCCAGGAGGAAATTAGCATCGCCTAAACTGAATTAGCTTAATGAAACATGATGTAACAATCGCAGGAACTTTTTTTCTGAGGCTGACAAAGTAAGGCCCTGAGCTCCTCCACCTTCACTCGCCCCCTAATTGAGCCTGGGTAATGAATATACATGTTAACCAGCTCCATTCTTCCTTCTGGGTTTCACTGCGGCGCTGCCCGGGCCTGTGCGCCATTGTTTAAGGGAAGGGCGCAGGACATAGACTGGAGGTTTGCTACCCAGATGTTTCAAGCCACCCACAGAAAGTTGTCAATGGGCCATAAATTTGTGAGGGGAGAGGAAGATTTGCAAAAGAATTGGAGGGAACCACGGGGAGAAGCTTGAATAAAAGGAGCTCTGCTGGTGGTAGGGTACCAGTAGATGGACAGGCTGAGGGCTTTCCTGTGGCAATCTGTTTCCCTGCTAGCCATGAATTTTAACTAGCTGTACACAGAGTGATTGCTTTACTTGTTTAGACTCCTCATTTTATTGACACACAACCATGTAGTTAAACAAAGGTCAGAATTACCGAAATACCATAAACTGCCTACACACAACCATTTAGAAAAGGAAGCGGATGGTTTACCGACATGGGGGGATTTTGAAGTCCTTGTGTAATCACGTCGGGGATTTTCTTTTCTTTTTCCTTTAAATTCCACACGGTGTTAACTTTCATTAGTGATTACATTTCTCTCTTTATGTAAATAATATGTGCTGTATTTTTTACATTTGTTCTAAGTATAAATTACAAAGAAGGAGACAATTCTAATCCTAGACAATTTAGGAAAAAAAAATAAGGTCCTGATTTCACCATTTTTCTTCATACTGAGTAAAACCACTTTGTCTACTAAAGTTCAGTCTGTAGGCTCTCAAACACAAGAATGGGCAAGCATTTTTACTTCATCGTAAACCAACCACAGTTAGATTGTGCCAGTGAGAACCATACATACCTGAATGCCAGCACACCTTGCACCAGCAGGTCTCAGATGCCTCCCTTTCCCCAGACCTCTCAGCTCCTCATCCTACCCAAACTGCCTCCCATAGCAGTCCAGTTTCTCCACCAGCTTATGTTATACATGCCTACTAATTAAACACTGATTTCCTATCATCACATTTATAGGCAGCAGCAGCAATGGTGCAGGAGATTGCTTCTGCCCTCTCCATTGGAGCTGCCTTGATAAGGGTGACTTGTGTTCCTGCGATTATAGTCAAAGCAGGACTAGCCACACCTGACTCCAATTTTCCTTAGATATTCCTTAGGGGGTTTATTCAATAGGAACAGAGGGTCTCTGACTTTTACTCTGGTGCATCACTTTTCTACATGTCGTGTTGCAAGAAGTTGTTGCAAAGGAATTTGCCACCAGTGCTTTTCATGCAGGAGATGGCCCTTAGGTTTTCATCTTTAATTCAAGAATCTTAAAAATTATCTGAAACTAAAATCAAGAAACATCAGAATGATATTAAATCTTAGGAAAGTTCCAATATATGAACTAAAACTTTAAATATAATATGATGTATATTAAAGGAAATTACACTGGGAGACAAACTCCTCCTGGCATGATGTTCTCCAGATGATCAGTAAAAGCAGGGTGTTGTACTGCAGAAGTTTGACCAGTGTAGTTGCAGAGAACGCCCGAGTAGTTCATAATAAAAGCCCTTTGGGGACAGACATCTTTGTTTCTGAACAGTCTTTTTTACCATCATAAAGGCAAAAACCTATTATGAAACACAGTATCTGACATTCGGGCATATGCATATGCACAAGACTGAAATACCTTAAAACACCTGACTTAAAACTAAAGAGGTGCATATTAGAGGTATTTGTTTAATTTACAGCAAAGACCACAGATTGTTCACTTCATATGAGGTCTCACCCTGAAGCCGCCATACAGGATGATGTGATTGCATGGCAGAGCACAAATGTCACGCCAACAGCCAGTGCCCTTTGGCCATAATACTTATAACATGATCAGAAGGCTGATGGCCAAGATGAACATAACCAAAGATCTCAGTTGTTCAGTTGTTTCAAACACATGCTCTTTGAATTTTACGGAGCATCACGTTAGCCAATATTCGAAGTTAGAAAAGCACAGTCAGCACTGGCTATGTAAGGTTTACTTTCCTTCTCCAGGGCTAAAAATCATTTCAGATGTCACTGAATATAAACAAAGAAATGAACAAACCATTAGACATGGATCTTGAGGACATGTAATTTATAGCATTTGTAGTCTTGAAGCCCAGGAAGCTGTGATTGTGCACAATGTTCGCTCTTCTATTATGTGACTTCTATAAGCAAATTCAGTGGCTGAGATTGAGTTTTCAGGATATTTTTAAATCCTGCATTATGCATTTAGGGTAAGATTTTTAAGGACAAGACATTTTGAAGTACATTACATCTGACTCAAGCTAACAATGAACTTCTCTGTGGTCTTACTGGATGAAAAGGAAGTCTTGGGTGAACCTGTTCTCTTTAATCACAGTGAAATAATACTCTTTGATTTTCAGTGCATGTCATTCACAGTTATTTATAGGACAATGCTGGAAGTCAAAACAGTCATCAAGGGTTAGTAGATATAAGACTTAACATCATACGTTTTCATTAATGGGCTTAAATGAACAAGTAAAGAAATACTCCAGTGATTAAGGCTATTAGAAAACTAGTCACTCATATCAGCCACCAAACACAAGTCTCAAATTTCCATTAAAAAATATTTTCTGTCTTAATGAATTATTATTTGGTCACAATATGATTTTCTAAAAACAGCTAAATTATGATGCATCACTAAGTACTGATGGCTCAAAAATTTAATTGCCTGTGTCAGACTTTTCCTAAAAATCAGACACAAGAATCTAAGCAGCTAAAACTATTATTTCTACAAATATAGCTGGTTTTAAGCAACATTACAGGCTTTTAAAAGCCCATTGCCATCTGCTCTGTCAAAGTAATAAATGAAGAAGTTGGATTTACATGTGGCACTCTGTTAAATGAGGTAAAGTTCAGGACAGAGTTTCACTTCCCAGCAGATGGGGATCTCCCAGCAGGGATGGAAGTCAACAAAGAGGGTAGCAGGGGGTTTCTATAAATTCATGTGATCCCTGGGCAGAACTAAATGGATTAAATAACAAGGACTCTAGGAGTTAAGCTGTATCTTGTTATACTAAGATGTCTCTGCATATTAGGTACACAACAGTTATTCATCCTTTCTTGATACAGTAGAGAAAACATCCTTTTTCTTTGAATTTTGAGCTCGTTCTGCCTTGTGTCTTCCTTTGGAACTGCAGAGCACTAGGCAAACTATAAGCCTCTTCTACACAATAAGAAGATATTGAAAAGCTGATATTATCATAGAGAAAGGCAAAAAGTATCTGTGGGTACTACTCATTGGTTTCACTCAAGTGTCCTAAAAATACTACCATTCGTTGTCCATTAATATTTGCATCACAGGGACTGATTGCTAGAAGTCTTTTTCTTATTATTTATCTTTTTTCACTGGAAAAGTGGATAATTTTATTACAGAAGTTTCCCTTGTTTTGCAAACTTCTGTTTATCACCCAGATTCATCCCATCAGTCAAGGAATTTAGCAATTAAACAGTAGCGTTTAAAGAATAAAAATATAATGGGAAAATCCTTGGATGAGTACTCTCTCTATATATATGTCTTTAAAGTTATTTGTATGTACTCAGGCAAAGAAAACTGTACTGAGAGTTTCGGGGTTTATTTTAGGACCACTGAGCTTGAACAAAAAAATGAATAGCCAGTATTATAATGCATTACAGTGAATAGATATGTTTGCCTTTGAATAGACTTTCACATTTGCTTTTGACAGCATTCCAAAATAAGTCTCTTGAATTTTTTATGCTTTGGGTGACATGGCTTCCAACGTCCCTTGTAACTCCCTGACCTGGAGTGAGGGTTTTGAGCTTGGGTTGTTTGTTTGTTTGTTTGTTTGCTTAAATTTACTTTGGCTGAAATCATTCAGTTATTTGCATCGTGGGGTTGTATTAGCACGATCACTGCTTCCTTTAGCATAGCATGGCAAGGCTGTTCTTTTTTTCACTGTTTTCATGGCGTTGTTTTTTTCAGCAGATGAAAACCAAAATTTGCCTTGTTATGGTTTCTATAGGTTGTATAAACTGGGTATTTGCAGTGCAGCTGATTTGGGATGTTGTATTTCACTTCATTCCAATTCAGACAAACACAGAGAAAGAAAAAGTGTTTGCTCCTGTAGCAGAAGTAACAGACGTTTGTTTAGTCTGAATGGTATTTTAATTAAGCAAAATTATTTGAAATTATACTTGGTGTTTATATAGAGAGGTGTATGGTTTTAGGCATAACACAGATGTATGCACATCCACACAGATGTATACCTGTACACGAGTTTCAGATGGTTTTAATTAGAGACATCACTACAGGGCCTGTGTCACCTGATTGCCTGACTGCTGAAAAATAGTTTCTTTGCTTAGGAATGATGACTGACTAAATAATATGGAACAATTAATACGAATATCACAGAACTTAAGGCATTATTGTTTATGTACTTTTCTGTTCTAACAGTCTTTTGCACATTTTCTGAGACAAAACCTCATGCAGGAGAACCCGTTCCCCGAGTAGGGAATGCATTTCCAAAAGTCCTTTGTTAAGATGACAGGCTAGTAATTCTACCCCATCAGCCGTGTTTTTCCCATATTACCAAGTCTTAGCATGTAAAAGAAGTTTAGGGGGAGGATCTCTTTGTCAAAATGAGTTAACTTCATCGTAATCGCAACCAAAATTCTGGCACACGTTCATTTTCATGTCTCCTCTAAAAGCATATGGCAATTTGAACAGCTGTTAACTTTGAACTGACCGACTTTCGGTCTCCCGAGAAGAAAAAAACCAAGTTCAACAGAATAGAGTAAGCTGATAGAAATAGATTGCCCAGTCTCTGCAGGAGTAGGACCAATATCCTACTGCAGAAAAACTGTGAGCCGCTCGGTTCCCAAACACATGGTGGGATGTTGCCAGTTGATTTGCTGATGAGCATCTCCAGAGAAGATAACAGAGACCTGGGGGTAGAGTCAGGCTACAAGCTTTGAACCTCTTGCACATTTTTGTTTTCCCACTCTGTCTTTTATATCTGTCTCCCTGCTTCCTAGCATTACCCTGGTTATGAGCGGATGGAATAGCAAACACAGTCTGGGCATTGAAATATGTTCTTTTGCTCCTATTTTGTTTGCAATATGCATCTTTATTTAAAAGAATATTTTGAAAGCCTCAATTTTTTTTGAGAGAGAGCTGCAACAATAGAAAGATGGGTCTTTCATTTGCTTCCCCTGAAGTCAGCATCCAGCTCCTATTGTTTTCAGAACTGAAGGATCAAGTTCATGACATGTTTACAAGACAATACAAAGGGAAGGCAGAAAACATAACAAAAGTATAAATATCTCTATACACCTATCTATATATAAAAGTAAAAAACTCTAGCGCAATCTGTCCGTCCCTATTTCAAGAAATACACAAATGGTCCTATTAACATCTGAATGCACTGTATCGCATTGTTTGACTGAAAGGGAAGGAAAAGAAAAGCAGCAGAAAGTTTGAGAGCACTTGAAAAGTGCCATACAGGATTGTGCAGTGCTAGAGAAGAGAATTTTGAAGACAGGCTTGGATCCTGAAGTCATTTTGTGAAAGGCTCTTTGTGTGTCTTCTTCAGAGAGCGTGGGGCTGTCTCAGAGCATCTCCCTGGCTTCAGAGCGTTTCGGAGCCGCAGAACTTCGCAGGAACCACACATGCAAGCTCACAGAGCAGCTTAATCTCTATATGCGCTTAAGGGAACACGTCCTGAGGTCTCTCTGCTTACTTTTTGGAATGTCTTCTTAGTCTGATTGTATTTTTTAGCTGTGCCCTGTTTTTATTAGTCTCAAAAGCCCACGATCCATGATCATGTGGCATTATTCACTGACATGGACTATTTTAAAGCGACTACCAATTTGTCAAATCCCCATGAGTGCCTGTGGCTGTCAAAAGTGCCAGAAAGCTTAGTTCATGTCTGAGTGCCATAGCATTTACCTCCTCAGTCACCCTTCTGTCTTTTGTAGTTTCTTAGCCCTCACCATATATCTTCCAAATGTGTGTTACAGCTGGGGAAAAGGGCAGCCATGGGTTACAGCCCTGGTATTTTTATGCTGCAGTGTAAAAAATTTTACCCTGTCATTTTCCCCTCAGAATAACTATTGATATCATAAGTGAGGGTACTTTCAGAACTTCTGTGGTTATTTACTCTTATTTCTTGATAACAAAACCTGATATTTTGCCTTAAAAATATTGAATATTAATAGTGCAATCTAATTAATTTTGTTCAGAAAATAATGCATTTAAATTCTACTTCCCTTCTGGAAAAAAACAAGGGTTCCAGCTCTAGGAAAAGATAGGGATTTTTTATATTTTCATCAAGCTATTTTTAAGTGCCTTAGGTTAGACTCACACAAGGACTCAGGCAATGGTGAGAAATGCAGGTCATACCTTCCAGACACCTTGCCTCTTATTAGGACCCACCACCCTGAGTCAAATTAAATTAGATGTCTTGTACAGAAATACATGAACAACAAACAGTCTCAAAGGAGCCTCCAGAAAATGTTTAGTCATGAGGCTATAGATTACTCTGAGGTGACAGAGTCTGGGCATTAAGCTAGTCGTTCAGACATTAGGCGTCATCAAGACTTAGGTAAATATATGGGCAGACAGGGGCAGAGCTTTAAGAAATATCACAGAGAGATGCCTACCTATTTTGGTCCCTCAAGCACTGAGGTGCAAAACCCATATTCTTAAGGTCCTTAAAAGCTTGTGTTAGACCTCCAAATTAGTCAGCAAGGTCTAAAATCTGTCCTAGTCTTTTAACAGAATTAACCTTAAATTGCTTCAAATGTCAATTGTTACTTGAACAGAGGTGAGCTGTGCAAAATGATCCAAATATTGCTATTTTAAGGTGGAAGCGTGCTCTTTCAATATTATTTCCAGCAGAAAGATTGAAACAAAATACCCATTTTTTAAAGACAGCAGCTACCCAAACATTTCTTTGGTAGCTTAATTATCCCTTATGATTTTCCCTAGGGCCAAATTTCCCTTCACATAGTACATACAGAACTACTTTGAATTTGCTGACAAATGCTGTATGCAATGTTACAAAGCTGCAAAACAAAGGAGTTAATATGATCTTAAATGAGATGCTCATGGAAGACCTTTTACTTTTTAGTTGGCAGATTCCATTGCTTTGACTCAGTGCAAATCTGTAAAACAAGTTTCAGATGTAACCTACGTTATGGTGTCAGGTTAGAAGAAAAATATCTTGTCCAAAAGTGTGCAAAGAATTAAAACAATATTTTCTCTCAGCTGGCTACTTATGAGCAAGATGCTGAAAAGTAGAATTATCACTTCTTGGGAGAAGCTATTTTTAAATGAGTTTTTAATTCCATGGTGAAATAAAAGCTGATTTTACTGTTCCGCGAGATAAATTTCATTTAGAAAAAATAAAAAACAGGATTTTTTTTAATTTTGAAGTGTTCCTAAAGTTACTTTCTGAAACCATAAAGTATATATTTTAAACTTTGACTTTTTAAACAGGAATTATCAGTAAAATTGATTCCACTTCATCCATTTGTAAATCGAAGACAGAATTGATTCAACTGTCCTATACCGTGTTCATGATTTGTCATCCAAAGATGATTATTTCTAGTTAATGTGAATTTTCACATGCACGATAAAATGGAAGAAAAACATAAACATTTTCTGTAACTGAGGTAAGCCTTTCATCATGAGCTTTCCACTCAGCATGGGTGACCAGAACCTAGGAAATGTGATTGTTTCATCAACATTGACCATAAATATCCATTTACACAGACATAAGTTCAGAACAAATCTGGTAAAGCCCATGAACATATTCTGGATTTTCAGCAGCCTAAATGACAGTAGAAGTGTATCCCTGGCTGCCCCTGACAGTGTTTCACTTAAGTGTTATTTAAAACAAATTTCCAGTGCAATAAAGCCTCTCCCCTCTGCAAACGTAAATTATATTTAATATGCCTGGGAACAAGTGAGGCTGCCAAAGTCTGAGGCAAGCCAGCCTTTATGACTTCAGTCCGTTCTCAGCCCTTGATTACAATTTGATTTCCTTTGGCATCAAAAGACAAACTATTTTAGTGAACAATGTTCTTCCTTTACCAAGAGTGAGCTCTAGTTACTTGGCAGAGGGCCTATTTACTTGCAGACAACATGTCCAACCTCCCAGCAATAGCAGACCCGTGGACTTTGATTTAAAGCAGCACAAAGTAAGAAAAACAGAACAGAATGTATATTGCTCACTTGAGAGGCTTATTGTTTAAACGGCCTACTTATCATTAGACTGCGCTCCAATCCTCAACACTTTCTTTTGTGTACTTTATGTCAGACATATGGCCACGTTGGGATGCTGACAGGAGTTTTAACACTGCTGCGCTATACATACTAGTTGTAATTTGTTCTATCTTATAGTCGGGGCTTTCTTCAAAGAAGAAAGTGAATTTCAGACGCTGCTGTTAATAACTGTAACCGCCTGACAAGGAGATATAGAAGTGATGTGCTTGGAATGACGGCAGAGTTCATTCATCTACACTGGGAGGCTCGTAGATGTTAAAGCATTCAAAATGAAGCATCTATTATAGCAAGAAATGAAGCCCACAAAGGCTCCTGAATTCAGTAACAGAAAATAGAATGCTCCCATACTTTTTACTCCCCCCTCTCACTATGTCACAAGAAAAAAAAAAAGGAGAAAGACATTTCAAACTGACAGAAATGTCACTCGAACTTTTTGTTTACCTCCACCTTTGGGTAACCATATATCTCCCTCGTGCTCGCAGTAGCGTGCTTTTCCCCTTCTCATCACTGCCTGAGCACCAAGAATGCCCTTTTACCTCTTTTTCTGTTTGTTTGTTTTACTTAAGTACCTTAAACCCGATACAGTGACCAGGAGGGACGAGCGGGTGAGACAGCCATGCAGTCCGGGGCAG
>NW_009259694.1:1046447-1055433 GCF_000687185.1 Egretta garzetta | reverse complement strand
CCCCAGCCCCGGGCAGCCCTGCCCGCCCCGTCCAGGCAGGAGCCCTCCTGCCTGCAGAACATCACCAGGCCTTCCTTGCTCTTTCCCCCAAATCTTCCCCGGGGCCAAGGTGCCTCCTGAACGATCAGGCTCCTCTGTGATTTCAGGTGAATTCTACACCTTACGAGACCTTATCAGCTCCACTGCAGAGTAAGAGGCTTTCGACAATAACGTTCTTACATTAGAAAATTGTTTTGTTTACAGGAAAAAAAAATGTGACGAAATATCCTGATTTGGGGGCTGTATTGTTTAAAAAATTCTGATAGAAAATATTGATATCAAAACTGTATTTTGTTTTTAATTTTTTTTTTTTTTACAGGTCTGAATCGGAGCACAATATTTCAATGCTCTCTAAGCAGAACATATCCATCAGTCTCCCATTATTTGGTCAAAATTGCAGTCAATCTTAGAATTTAAAAACCGACTTAAATATCAGAATTTTCCAAAGAACAGACGTTTTGAAGTTTAACCAGCTTCACTCAAGATCAAAATCCAGCTGAACAGAAGAATGAGATCATATAACCTAACCTCCTTCACTACTATAGCACAGAGGCACTAGATTGAAACAGAAAAGAAAGTCACATAATTATAATACCAGGTAAAACAATCCAAATAATTAGAAAAATTACATGTTTACATATTTTGTTGAAAAATTCAAACGCACAGTAGTGAAGAAAGGGAGGAAGGGGGAGAGAGGGGATTATATATGTGTCTGAACTGTTATTGATAGGAAAAATGAAATTGCATAAGATCTTTAAGGTCTTGAGCATTGTGTCACTGTCATGACGAATAAAGAATAAGGTCTGGGAAAAAAATAAATGTCTCTTGTGCACTCTGAAGATTGTCATAAGTAATAAAAGGAAAGTGCAGCTGGGTGTGCGTTCTGAGAACATGTTCATTGTGAGTCTGCTGGAGTAGAACAAGAAGGTAGGCTGGAAGGAAATAATGTTATTATATCTCAGCTGGAAAATTTCTGTAATATTTAAGGGAAAAGATCAGAAAAAAAATCTACAGGGATTTTTTAACCGTTCCCAGATTTATTGAGAAATAAGAGCAATATAGGGTAATTCAAAAACGCTGAAGGATTATTACTGTGTAGGTTTTCAGATAAATTTTGTAGAAGTGTAATTTATTTTATGTGGAATCTTACTGAGCTAACCTCAATGAAATATGGCAGATTTGATTTGCTGGCATAACTCTCGGAAGTCTCTGCATTGCTTGTTGGTTCTCGCAAACAGGAATAATTGGAGAATTGCTACGCTGCAGCCATATTCTGTTTTCCATTGCTTTAGCCCTTAAACTTGGGGATAGTCAGATACCTCAAAAACTAGCTAAGCAGGATTCTGCATGATTTAACAAAGAGTAATATTCAGAGTCAATGCTTATGCCCCTGTCACGCTGACATGATCTATGCGAAGCACCAGGCTGATGTTTCTCTGCAGTGAGACAGATTGTCAGGCATGAATTTACTCTAAGGGCATTTATGTCTAGTGTTCCCTATCAGTGAAAAACCACAGAAAGTCAGAGAAAGCGTCAGGTAGATGCTTTCTTGGATCATTCACCTGTGCTTTGGGAGACTTGAATCTAAATAATCTCACATGTAACTTCATGGAGGCAGTAATCTGAACTGAGATTACCCTTAGCAGTTAGTTACTGAATATTACATTACTGACTATTATGTTACTGGTCCGTGCCATTCTCCCAGTTAGAGAAATTCCATTTTGCTCACTGGACCACAGACAGAAAGAGCTGCTGTCCCACAATGTTTAAGACACATTGGTGTCTGGTGTAAGTCCTGGCTCCAATGACTAGCTCATCACTTACATGAAATAAAACTCAACAGCCTGAAGGCTGGAGCTCTCACCAAGCTGAATATGAAGTCCTGTCATCAAAAGAAAGGACTTGGATACAGTTTGTGACAGTCAACTTGAACATGCTACTTCAAGCACAACAATCAGAAATCAGCGCAAGAAGAATATGTTGTGTATGTTTTATGCATCAAGCTCACAGGAGACAGAAGTAGATGAATGGTGCGTTTGTGTAGCTGTGTTTTGGAGGCTGGGAAGTTTTTGTTTCAGTTAGGAAACCTACTGTGGGATGCTCAGCAGGCACAGTGGCTATCTAAAACACCATCCAAGCTGTGTACACTTAGACACTCAAACGTAGACAAAGTATTGAAGTAGACCAATGCAGCTGAGGATGACTTGGAGGGTGTCAGTCATGCCTAAAGGTGAACCTGGGCACTTTTTAGGGAGAGTAAGGTGCCTTACATCTTTCAGACTCTGGATTGAAGATGAGAACAGTTCCTCCACACACAGAAGTGTAAAGTTAATAAACTTTAAATGGTGATTTGGACAAGGACAAAGAGCTAAAAATGAACTAGCTCAATATTCTAGTCTACATCCTCCCTACCTCAGTGGTCTCCATCACCCTTAAAACTACTCTTTTCTCAGGCTTCCAAAGCTCATTCACATTCTAAGCAAAGAAGAAAATTACAATAACACCACCATTTTAAAACTTCAATTACAAGAGCCAAATTCATCCCTGATGTGATCTCATTAGCTTAATGAGATTACACCAGGGATGTAATTGTCCCAAGGACTAAATTAAATGAAATGTAATATATGTTTTTTGTAAAATCCTGTAATATGCTTTCATTAACTTTGTTCCCCCAACCACATATTTAACCTCTCTTCCTCTCTCTACACTCATTGTCAGTGTAAATGCAGCTCATTGCCTAGGTAAGATTAAGCACATTAACTACATGAAGGAGTCAGCATGCTGAATTTACCTATTAATCTTTTCTCCCACCCTCTTAATGGACTGATTCCAACTCCATAAAGCAAAAAGCAAATATTGCTTCTCCCCATAATGAATGAAAAGTTTTAAAAAAAGCATTAGGTACCAGGTGCATTTTCTAATTATTTTTTTTTTCTTCTTTCTCTCTCCCTCTCTATCTCCTTCAAACTGGCAAAAATCCAGTGACTGTTTTACTGCATCATGTATGAAATGTTCCGCTTCATTGTAATACCAAAGCTGCAATCCTTCTTTCAAACTGTGACTATTAATATTTATTTCATCCTCTGGCTTTCCCGAGCCAAAGCAAATGAACTGTGGCCTCATTGAAATGATACGGTCTCTTGACCCTTTGTGCAGTTTAAAATGATGTAACCTGAACCATTTTAATCTGAAGGCTGGAACAAGTCAAAAGCTGTAATGAGTTCAGGACACTTCAAGACATCAGGAGAGCTATCTTGCCATAAAAAATGCATCTTTTGCATATAGAAGCTATAACATCGTATACCTCATGAGTGACACAGACATAAAAAACTGCCCAGTAGCAGATTTTTCCACCTCTTCCCAGTGATGACTTTAGAGACCAGATCTTGCACAAGGGATGAAATAGTTGATAGTAAAAGTGACACCAGAGTTATATAACCTCTGCCAACTCTTCCAGCAGAATAAACATTATGATGAGGGTTTAAACCTATGCAATTTCTAAACTGGCGGGCAATTAATAGCTTAGGGAAAATGCTGCCTTTCAGTGACCTGCGTTTGTTACAGGTTTTGAGAATAACATGTTTGCCTCTCCAGCCTGCTCTGAGATGCCACTTCAAAAATAACCTTCAGATATGTTTGGAGTTCCTCCCCACTTCCACTGTGATCACATCCAGAGAACTCATGGACTCCACAGACCTCAGGGACATACTTTGATTCCACTGAAGTCAGTGAAAAATGAACATAATAAATCTTTACATGTCGGGTTTGTTTTCTTTAAGACCTCTAAACATTTTATAAAACTGGAGGACTCGAGTCTTACAAGTGCGAAAACTTAGGGATAACGATCCCAGCCAGGAAAGCAATTAAACTAGGCACAAAAACTCTGCCCCTAATGTCAAATCCAAAGGCTCATCCTATCTTTTTTAACAGTTAATGAAACAGCTTCTGCTCATACTATGCAGTGGTGAGTTAGTGCTCTGTTCTCATCTTGAGAGCTAACAATCTAATGGCAGAGGAAAGAGGCAAATTAAACAAGGCAGAATGAATTCAGACTGCAGAGCATCCAGCAGAGCTGAACGTAACAAGCTTGAATTAAATAATTAGAATACCAAGGAAAAAAAGCCTTCCGAGAGCAAAGGGTGTTCTTGGTCACTGATTGCTATTTAAATTGGTTTGGCCTCTAACGATTTAGAGATGGTCAAAATGCATAAATTTCCCTGAGCTTTATGTGCTTGGCTGTGATGACTCAAGAAGGGAAAAAGTCCAATTTGCATAGTATATTTTTATAGATGGTTAAGCTTTTAAGTGGATTAATAAAGTTTTGTACTTTTAAAGGCATAGGTTTGTATTAAATGACAGGCACCCAAGTTAAAAATAAAATGAAAACAACATACACACACACACTGATTAGAAACACATACAATACCTATTTACCAAGGTTAAGGTCAGAGAGTTATTATAGTCAGATAACCAAAACATCTGCACAGGAAAAGCTTTCAAATTTCACCAAATTATGTATCAAATCATTTTATGGGTCTCATGGTACTGTTGAAATCTTGAAGCCTGGTGTGTGCTGAAATAGCTTGCTGGATTGGAACTCCAGCTAAAATCCTTCTGATAGTTATTCATTCACTTTCTAAGTGGGGTGTTCTTCAAGCTCTTCACTTTAACTCTCCACCCCAATATTTTTCCATTAAATGATGGAAATTTTTTTTTTTGGTGACATGGTTTGACATCAGAATGAGAGAAATAGAAAAATACTACCTGCCTTCAAACCCAAAAAACTAAATCCTATCATGCAAATTTCACCCCAAAGTGGTTTTTGCCCATCGAGAAACTGTGTTAAAGAATGAATTATGCCTGGACTGGTGAGAGAACTCTTTTTTTCAGTTTCTTTTTAAACCAGAAAGAAAATTTGCAACCTACTTACGATTCACTTTTTACACATTTGTGACAAAATGAAAAGAGAAACATTTGTAACAGGATGATATTTTTTTACATGAAACAAAGTGGTTTAATTTTAAAAATCTTAAAAATAAACTGTATACCAGAATATCATTTTGAAATTAAAAAAGCAAATATTTCAATTACATGATGTTAAAATGAAACTTATGTTATCTTGTCAAAATATTATATTATTTTAGGAAAAAGCAACTTAACAAATGAGACAAAAATTCACAAGATGTGACCCAAACCAACATTTTACGACTTTAAAAAGTGAAACCAAATAACAGTCTTGCACTGCATTAGCAAACATTAGTTTGGGCTAGCTCTGTCAGCAGATCAAAATTGTCATGGCACCCTTTTGGATAAGAACTGCTGTGTAAATGCAAATTACACTTCCGTTTTGTAAAACAATGTAATTAACAAAAAAAGGAAAGTACCTTTAATCTGCCAGTATCTAAATTCATTATATTCAGATTTACAGCAGCAGACGTGGTCTCAAATGAGTCTAATATTCCCTACTACACTTTAGAGCAGTTATCTGACTGACTGAATGACAAACTGAAATTTTCCTTCTTTTATTTTTTACCAATAAGTCAAGGCACTCCATACTATTTCTATGTACAGCTTTACTTACATAAAATTCCATTACTCCGGGTTTGACTCTTATAAGCACACAATGAAGACGGAACATGCATTTCCATTACTTTTGGTGCCTGTGTTATATGCCTGAATACAGAATGGGTATACACCACCCAAAAGCATATGTTACGCAGGCTTTTTTTTCTGAAGAAAAACATAAGAAAAGGAGCCATGCAAGAAAAATACAAAGCACAAGGTATGGAGGGGGCCAAAGCCTCCCTCAGCCCCTGGAATTTGACTAAAGAAGCTTGCTTAGTGTAAATACCATGTGCTCCTCCTTTTAAACAATGAAATGTCACATCTATATAGAAACACTAGGATTATAGAATTGGACATAGTGATCAGTTTAACTAATAACAACAATACCTTGATGGGGCCTTTGAAAGACAATTATGTAACTAAGCTATTAATCAAAATAATAGATAAGTATACCAGTCACCGATTAACAATATTTTAAAGGAGCTGTTACCAGGAATTTCAGTCTTAGCGGAGGCTCCTGTACTAGCAAAATGTATTCAGGCCTGAGGAGCACTGTTGCTTGGAGGGCACTACCAGTAATGCCCTGCAGGGAAGCAAGTGCAGCCAGGGGTCCAATTTGCCTTGGTACCTCAGGTACCAACATCAACGCTCCAGCTGTTTCCAGTTGTGTGCGCACACAGTGAGGCTCTACATTACGCCACTAAGCTTTGTTTCAAAGCTTGCATTTGGAATGAGATTGCAAAGGGTTAGCCAAATGTTAGTCAGGTGGTGTCTGCTTTGGTTGCATAAGTTACTGTGAAAATCTGGGAATCCCTGAGAAAGTCAAAGGAAACTGCTTTGTAGGCGTCGCTTCAAAGGGCTGGGATGGACAGTGTGCTGGATTCTTTTTCCCAACAGCATCTAAATTTATCTCCATTGTTCTTTTTTTTTCCTTTTTTTTCTGCTTAGTACTAAACCTGGATCCCAGCCAGCGAAGGACAACAATATCTTGACAGAGAACCTCATGCATCCCACACGGGTCATCTACATTGTCCAGGATCCGTGTGCATCAGAGATTACAACAGTGGAAAACAAAAGAATTACGCAACAGAAAGGTCTTGATGAGAGTAAACAAGAGAAACGTGACTTACTGCTGAAGCACTTTCCTGCCTGTAGTTAAAGCAGACGGACAAGAGGAGGTCCACCCTTCAAATCTTCTCAGACAGTAACATAAAAATGCAGCAAATAAGCAACTGGAGTCTCATGTACTGTTGTCCGGTGTTTCTGTTTAGTCAGTACTGTTCCTTAGAGCAGAGATAAAGGACTAAATCGTATGCAATTTCATACAAAAACATGCATTTGTTTTAAGATCCAGCTGATAACATTGATAAAGTCTTAGGTAAATTAAATGTGTTTTACTGAAGTCAATGCTGGCTTATTCAAAAGGAAAATCAACCCTACCCATGAGAGAGCTTGACTGAGAGGAAGACTTGTGGGACTGTTAAAATCCTGGTCTGTTCTGAAAGAGGTCACTTGACCTCACGTTAGCTGTCAGAGCAGCGTGGCCAGACTAAGCTAGCTCAGAAGCCTTGGCACAACTGCCCCTCTAAGCACCTGCTTTGCAAATGGTTCAGCTTGCCAAGGCTTAGCAGGCTCCCCAGCCTCAGCAACATGTGCCCATGGCACCATTGCCCTCGCTGTTAACCCTGCCTTTGGCTCTGCACATGCCAGCCGTGGACCAACCCAGCTCTGAAGGAAGGGGATTGCAAAGTAGGGAGTATTAAGCTGGAGACTACCTCCTGTTCACACTCGTTTCTCCTGCAACTCGTCGGCAACAGCACATTGCTTCAGTGGGCACAGGTACCTCTCCTCTGTGTGGAAAGGGGAGACACAGCCAGAAACAGGCTGAGGATGGGGTTGAATATATACAGAAATTGATGGGGAGCTTACTATCCAGAAGTGCTTGGAAAGATGCTGCCTAGTGACCTAGGGAAGCACACAAAATACTATATTTTTCTTACCTGTCCCTATTCATGCATTGACTATTTGGTATAGTCAGTCCTTAGACTCTTGCCATTTTGGGGGCAAAGCTTGTGTTTCTTGTGTACGAGCTGTGTTTTGAGATATTCCTAAGGGCAGTGCAAGTTGAAAGCAATCAGAGATAGCTCAAACATTGGATTTCAGCAGAATTTAGGCATATGTGACAAAGATGTAGTATTCTGAAAAGCCTTTTTTTAGCTGCTGTCTAATCCTGGAGCTACCTAAACTCATTTGGTAAGACCCTGGAGTTTTGTGGTAGCCCAGAATGCACAGAAGTATCTCTTCTTTCACAGGACTAAGTCAACAAATGCATTCCTCTTACCTAAACCAGATCAGAATAAAAATATCAGATGCTTCTCTACCTATTTTGACATCTGATGCAATAAGCGTTCTTAGCATACCTAGTATCTACACACAGCATTAGGACCCACACAAAGTGTGCTGCTTCCCTTTAAAATAAAACCTAATGATTGTTACATTCAATCAGGATGTAGAAAATAAATTCAAGTGCCTCCCTTATTGAACCCATGCAAATCCACAGCTATCATCTCCCCTAGAGAATGCTATAACCACCAGGATACAGATTATTCAAAATAAGGGTAGTCTCAAACCAACGCTGTTGAAGCAGTGCCACTGTGCACAACAGTTAAGTGTAGCCAGCAGGTCAAGAGAAGTGTTTATTCCCCTTTATTTGGCTTTCGTGAGGCTGCATCTGCACTCTCTGGATTTAGGCACCCCTCTGCAAGAAAGATGTTGAGAGACTGGAGCAAGTCCAGAGGAAAGGCAGCAAGGTGAGTACTCAGCATATGAGGAGAGGCTGAGAGAACTGGGGTTTTTCAGCCTTGAGAGGAGAAGGTGAAGGGGAAATCTTACTGCTCTCTGCAGCTGCCAAATGGAAGGATGCAGAGATGGCAGAGCCAGGCTCTTCTTGGAGGAAGAGCATTGAAGGTCTCATGCACTGATGGCATGAGAAATGATGGGCCCAAGTTGGAAAACAGGAAATTCTCTTTAGGTATAAGGGGGGGAAAATGCACCATGGAAGCAGTCAAACACCTGAGCAGGTTGCCCAGCAAGGCTGTGCAATACCTTTGGAGATACTTAAAAATTTATTGGGCAAGTCTCCCAGCAACCCGATCTAACTGAGCCTGTTTTGTGCAAGGGACTGGAGATGATGACTTCAGGAGGTCCCTTCCAACCTAATTTTTTCTATGATTCTATGAATTTGTGAAAGGAAAGAACAACAAACCAAGGTCTGCTGTAACCTCATAATTGGAGCACTTTGTTTGCAAGAGGAGATCTAAATTCTGGTCCCTAGAACCAGATGCCTACTTATATCTATGTGTATACACACTCGAAAGCACAG
>NW_009259694.1:1043229-1046412 GCF_000687185.1 Egretta garzetta | reverse complement strand
TTCCTGCCTCCTGGACAGAGCTTGCATTCTGGGCTGCAGATTACACATGAAGATGAGCATCTCTAGAAACTGCAAGTGACAAAACCAGTGAGTGGGATTTCAGACATATCCCCAGCCTTCCAACTGGTTAGACTTAGGCAAAATTACACCCATTTACTGACCCCAGGTACCTCCCTCCCTCTATTCCAAGATGCCTACTTTTCTCCATGCTTTTGTACAAGAAGTCTGTGTACCTCATTCCCACCCAAGTCTTTGGGTGTCTTCATTCAATCATTCCCTAGTGCTTATTAGACTTCCTACAAACATACCAATAGTCTTGAAAATTTCCTGCCTTCCATGAGCTAAACTCACAAGCTTTCATCTGTTATATGGTCGATTTCCAATACACTTTACAAAAAAGTGTTTTAACCCCCTGATCTTCAAGTTAGTAGAAGTTATAGTATTTAAATTATCAAAGTGGACACTACCTCATTCAGAGATAGACTGCTCTTTATACTTACATGCCTTATTTGATATCATTGTTCTCTTGCAGCCTCCCCATAAGTGTGTATTATCTGTTATCTCTTGTCTTACAACATATTCTCTTGAGAAACTGTGAAAGGGAAAACTAATTTCCAGTTCTGTGCTTTTTTTTAAAGACCTCACTACATGAGGTCTTTGTTACAGCTGCAGGCCCCAGGTGCTATAGTTACGTGATATTATTTTATTGTAATCATTGATATTATTATAGACTTTGTAAGAAAGAGGAAGGTGTAATTACCAAATTAAGCAGGAAGATGGTATGGTCAGTTAGGACTGAAGTGTAAGGAAATAGTTTCAAGAAAAGGGAAAACTGGCTTTATATCTTCTTAAAAACAGGCATCAGCATTTCAACTTCTTATATACCCATTGATACATAAATAGAACAGACTTCACCTGTGCAAAAGCCCGAAAATGAGATCAGCATGAAAATAATATTTTGCACATGCAAATCTATTGTAAATCATTTTTAAAAGATTCTCACCTTTGCTCCATGTAATTAATTATTGAAATAATGTTTCTCATACTGTTCTTACCATTCTCACTGACTGCAGAGGTTCTGAACTATATATTGCTCATGAATCAGTACTGAATTTGACACTAGTGATATAAGAAAGTAGAGGTGGATGTTTAAGAGATTTCATGCAGGCAGGAAATGCTGATATGTTACAGAACAAAATAAATTTCCCACCGTGATATGTAGGTTGGAGTCTCTTTCCAAACTATAGCAGAAGTCTCCGTCTTAATGTCGCTAATCATATTAGCTAAATATCACAGCAGGTAAAATGAGTTTTCAATAACACTGCTGAGTAATTTTCCAGCTAGTTTCATGCTTGGGATAATCTTATTTTTTTCTTTGTAAGTTTTGCATGGATATACTGGAGCAATTATCTTCAGGCATTTGGAAACTAAGCTAGCACAGCAGCTTGCCAGTCTGCCTTAGTGTGACCCACTGTGGTGTTTATGTTCTGCATGCCAGTTGTTATTAGCTCACATGTGCGTGGAATACCATTTTCCTCTTTATTGGTTTAACATAATGGTATACCATGGGGAGTGTTTTACAGAAGGGACAGGATCTGAATATAAAGGCCTTCCTTCAAAGCAGGTATTTATTATCCATACATGGGAAATTTCACTCATTCCTCCCGTTTTATTTTATTCATGAACACCAAAATAGATATCATGGAGGAGCTTAAAGATTAATAGATAACGGAGAAAATAATTGCAATTACCTTCTGAGCAATCACAGTTTGCTCAGAGTTCTATAAACATTTTCCCATTCTGAGGCATTTGTACAATAAAGGCCTGATTAAGACTGTCCACCACAGGAGAAGATAAATTTCACAATAAATTTCTCAGTAAATTCAACAAGTGCAGGCACACAGTGCTCACTGTCCTCCTCTAACACTGTGGCTACCTCCCTCTCAGTGGTAGGGATGACTTAAATGTATGCTGGCTTAACTTCCCCACCATAAAGCTGCCTCCAGTCTGTCTCCTTGGCTCGGCACGATGACTCAGGTCAGAGAACCATCCAGGTTTAAAAAAAAAAAAAAAGACTAGCACCAAAACCCTCACAAAAGTTATTTTTCCTTAATCCTAGTCTAGTGCTTGCTATGCCTCATAAACAATTGTAGCAGAGCAACACAGGGAGCAATGCATGGGAGGAACATGGGAGGCAGGGGCGGCAAGGTAAGGGCTGTTTATGTCCACAACGCTGCAGAAGAATGTGCAGAGTAACAGGACCCAACAGCAGAGAGAAGAGGAAGGTGTCTCAGATTTGCCCAGAATTTGAAGTTTTCATTAAAAAGAGAGACAATATCCTAATACGAATGAGGACTTGGACGCCAAACTGTATTCTGCATCAGATCATACAGCAAGATTACATACCTCAGGCTAGATCAGAGAAGAGAGCAAGCCCGTGCTAAGGGACTGCAGATGCATAGAGGTCTCCTCCTCCTGCTTTTTATCCACTCGGTACAGAAGGCAGAACCCCCCTGCACTGCACTGGAAATATGCAGGCTCCTGTCCTGCAGCAGAGGAGTGGACAAGTTGCCCAAAGCCACCTGCTGCTGTCGAGACACAGACCTACAGGTATGCGGAGGGGAGTCTGCTCCTTTGGGTCCAGTCGCTGGCGACTTCTTACATTAATGCCTCAGCTTTGCCTAAGCGTGACGAAAAACTGCTGGACTAAAGGGGTGAAGAAATAAAAACTGCAGGGCTAGAAAATATGAACAGCCTTGCTCAAGTGAGCTGTATTAATTAAAAAAAAATACCATCCACATCTTGAGAAAGGACTAATAATGCAGCAGGAAATACATTTTTGTTCCAGTCTAATGTTACTCTGCCCTTCTTCCTAGAGTCCATGAAGTTTCAGTCTAATTATGCAGTTCGTGTCCAAAGTCCTCTGCAGTATCTGGCAAAAATGGGAGGAAAATGGGTTTTGGCCTAATGGTCCTCATCGTACACGAGGATACACTTACTTGGAAGGCCGCAACAGTTCAGTCAGTGCTGATAGGCTTTGAAATAGATTATAAATATGCATAGCTCATTCACTTTATGTTGTGGGTTAAATGGTAAAAGACAACACAGAGAAAATGCATTAGGAAGCGATTTGAATAAGGACAAGCAGTTAAATTGCTAAACGTAAAGAAATTAAGAGATCCT
>NW_009259694.1:1010256-1043204 GCF_000687185.1 Egretta garzetta | reverse complement strand
TTGATCTAATGTGAGACTCCAAAACCCAGAAGCCTAATTTCCAACAGATTTGTGTCATGTGGTTATTTTCTGTTTAAACTGAATTAGAATAAAGCAGCAACTTAATTTTTATATATACTTTTTATATACTGGGTAGTCCATGCAGCAGAGAGACAATTATATGTCCTAACTGTGAGGAAAACCTAAGCCAGTGTTTGTGCCTTATTAGATGTCAGAGGACCAGCCCGTCAGCTATAACCTCATGTGTAGGTTTCTTGATCTGTAAAAAAAAATTACAAACAATGACTAGGAAGATTTCGGTATGCTTTGCTTTTTTTTCCCCCCTCTCCTGTTAAACCATTCATAACATACTTGTCCCAAGTTCCCTGATCTTTGCCTGAGTTCATGCCCCATCCCTTATCCTCACCGAGGGCATTAAGCAGGTTCTTTGCTTGGCTGCTATTTCTGAGAACCACGTGAGAAGTCTGTATCTTTCATACACCTACCTCTCTGTCTGAATTGGAAGTTGGCCAGTGGGTTCCAAAGTTATTAAGAAGAGAAAAACGAGAGTAAGCAGAGTGACAGGCAACATGGTGACAGCAGCTTCACTTCTTTCGGAAACCAGACAAAAATAGATGCTTGCATATCCTAAATGCCAAAATTAAGTGGAAGGCAACTTTTCTGGGCTTCCGGTCTAAACGGAAACCAGATGTTCCAGGGTTATTTTCTCTGGTCCTTCAGAGAAGAGTTGTTTTGTCAATAAGTTGCTTCCTTCATCACGGCCTGAGACTTTTTCCGCTGGTATTCAAGTGCACTTAAGGCTGGGGGGGGGCAGCCAACAAACTTTTCTCCAGAATTTTGGAAACTCATTATGAAAAAAACGTGTTCAGCACAAATAAGTGTTTGCTCATATTTTTGAGTTTTAAATCCGTTTTCCTCTTTCAGATAAGAACAGCCAAACCCTCAGCTTGTCTAAATCAGCAGAGAATCATTCAGCAGCACCGTGCCAATTTAAACCAACTGAGAGTCCTTGTATGTAAAACAGATGATTTCCCACACACATCAGGTTTGATAGTTGTGCTGGCAAAAGTGTGGAAGCCATTTCTTATTTGGATGTTGCTACTGAAATAAAGAAATTCTCCAGCCTACTGATTTGCTCCTACAGACAATCAGGTGGCAATCCCCGAGGATGGGAGTGTTGGGAAGGTACTGGGGAAGGAAAGCACGTGAAAGGCCAAACTAAAAAAACAGCCAGCTAGGTGATGTTTCAAAAGAAATAGTTTTATTTTTTTTAAAAAAAAAAATCTAGGATAATAGGCATCCCATCAGATTTTCTTCTGATGGGAAGGTAAGAAAATTATATTGAGGAGGATAAACATCTATTAATTCAACAGATTGTTATTATATGTTGGAGATGGCTAGCTCTCATCTGGGTTTAACACGCTCCAGTTTGGAGAAGATTGATGCAAGAGCTTAATTTTACATGCTGAAAATTATCAAAAGGCATTATCACCATCAAGAAATCAATCTTCAGAGGTTTACACATGCATTTAACCTTACATGTCATGAGACAAACCAGGATGTGTAAAAGTTGAGCTAACACTTCTTTTGCAGGAAAAGGACTGCAAATGGTAAAACTGAGCACATGTATTCTTTGAATCCAAGTCTTAATGTCAGTCCCAGTGTCAATACAAATAACAATGATTCCTTTCTCTAATGTGATAGGCCATATCAATGTTTTTTCTGCCACTATTCTTTTATTTCTCTAGACCAAACATCGCTATGAATTACTTATGGAGATTTGAGGGTTAGTGTATGGTCATTGTTTCAGGGTGGGGTTTTTTCTTCATTTATTAAAAATATTTCCTTTATTAACAAGAAACATGCAAACTGAAAGGGGATAACAACATAAATTATATGAAGTGCTAAACTATAAACTATTGCAAAATGTCTGTCAGGCTATTGGGAGTACTGGGGTGAGAAAACAAAAAAATTGTTAGGGTAGATTTGACAATATTTAACAAGCAAGAAAGGAATTTACACAGACAGAGGTAATAACAGATACAAAGAAATAATTACTTTTGAACTTTTTCAGTTTTATTTGTAAGGACATACATTTCATGTATCCCAGCAGATTCTTTACGAAGATCTTCACAGGTACGTATAAACACAGTGAAAAACAAACACAAGAGGAATGAACATGAGGTTTGAGAAACATGAGGTCCTTCCAGGAATGTATTATTTATTTTGATTTATTCTACAATGATAGCAGTCTTTTGACACAGTTGTTACGTGGCTGAAGAGCGTTACACTTGGATTACCTTCTTCAATACACAAGACACGTTTATATCCTAATAATAAGCATTCTAAAATGCTTTATTATTATGCTAAGTCCACTGATTTCTCAAGTCTCAACCCAGAAATGGAGACATTAATTTTCTTTTCATAAAGAGAGAATATTCATATTGGCCCCTATGTAAAAATCAACCAATCTATTTTTTAAGGATCCCTCCTATGACTCCATTATTTCATGTAAAGCTGGCACTTAGCTTGCTGACATTCTTATTTCTTGATTTGTGACCTAGCAATAGAAACAATCTTGTGATCTGTATTTTTCATACTTTTCAGGAGAGTCATGGGAAAACGTATTGCACATGTAGGCTCCTTTTTATGACCATGGGCATTCAGACTCAGTCAGTTGGGTTTGCTTTTAAAAAATGGAGCAATGCTATCTTATGGCTTATCTTACAGTGACGTTGTGCAGCTGTGCACAGGTTGAGCCCATATTGATGGGCCATGACAAGTGCCATGAACACAGTATTAAATGATGTAATGGTAACACTTAAACTAAAGAAACTACAGTTCCCTTGTTTATGTTTTAGCAACCAAATTAAGCAGTTTGTGAAGGGTATTCGTATACGTGTACCCTCCTTATCAGTTGTCCAAGTTCATTTTTTAGATGAAATTAGCATTTCAGTAGTGAAAATATCAATATAATAGGAAACTATATTGCACAGGAGTCATAAAAAATTTCAGTCTTCTAAAACTCCTACAAAATTTTGGAATGTTACAAAGTTTCAGAAAGACTAGGAAAATTTACCTGAAAAAGGTTTCCTGACAAATAGAAATAGACCAGTGTCCAAGATCAGAGCCAGAAGTAATGTGTCTATCTAAAATTGAAGGTAGAAAGCACAAGCAGCCTAGGACAGGGAGGGCATATAAGGAGAAGTATCGCTCTAAATTTGATTAAAATGCATACCCATTACCTCATGCCTCCACTACTCTCTGTCATTGGAGACATGACTCTGGGCTAGACAGCTTATTCTGATTGTGTTATATTTACCTGCCTAAATGTATCTGTCCCAGGGAACGATTGCGCACGTCTGGGCAGGTGCTGCAGCGTGCCTTCACATACATTATTTGGCTCTCCCCATCTGGAGTAGACTGGCCTCATCCACACTGCATGACATTTCTGACCCATTTTCATGGCCCTAGAACACAATATGTTTTGTGTGCGTGGTTTTTTCCAATTCAAAGAGTTCAAAATGCTGTGAGATCAACACTTCTGTCCACCAGCACAGTAGTTATGTGTCACAAACTAAGGAAGTTGTTGCAGGTCCTGGGGCACAATGTGAAGGCATTTGGGGTGTTTGAGAGTGCAAATCTTACCAGGAGTGTCAGGGAGCCACATTTATTGAAATCTTGTCTATTTTTCCTATGATGAGGGGCCTTCAAAGTGAACTATCCCCCAAAACCATATCTGGGTTTTGTCTGACGGAGAGCTATTAGCATGCTTCAAAAGGAAGCCAGGGAGCGAATGAATACTTCTAATCTGCAAGACTTCAGCCCATTTCACTCTGTGCAGTTTCTTGGATGGACAAAATAATTACACTGTGGCTGTGAGACAGAACAGGAGTATTTGGGACAGTATCCCAGTCACACATCTGCTATCAGGATCTTACTACTGGTCCTTTACCTCCACCCACACATCCTTGTTTGGTTCATACCTGAACAAAAAACAAAGCAGCAACTAGATGAAAATGACTTCTAAAGGATGCGAATGGGTGCCCTGTTCAAACATTCAGAGCTAAGGATATCAGGGGTAATGAGAGCAATAACCTCATAGTACTCCTTCAGAAGCTTGTCAAATCAAGTCGCAGGGAAGGCGTGGATATTTATATCTATAAACACAATACCACTAAAAAGAGATTAGATACCACTGTGTAATGCAAATGGATTGAACATGAACAGCAGTATGTCATGTGAGACTGTACAATGAAACCACAAATGTAAATATTAAACTTTGCCCAGACAAGCACATCCACTGGTGCAGGCAAGTTATTACTTCCCTAAACACTATTTACCACTGTCTAACTACAGTAACCAAATGTTTTGTTTGAATATGTATTTTAAAGGCTGCCTTAGCTCAGCTATTCCAGTAGCCCTATCTTGAACAAAACCCCAGCCTAGACAAAACCTGCAGCTGGGAATTTTTAGGGAGGGACTTCATGTATTTGTACAAAGCATTGAGGCTGAAGACCTGACTAGGAGTGCTGGTGGGTGACTGCAATTTAAGTGATTCTTATAGTTCTGTTTAATTGCACTGTTCAGGTAAGATTTTGTTCTTTACTGGAAACCTCTGTTTATACCAGTTTGTTAAGCATAAAATAATATCAGTTATTTTTCAAAAATATTTTTCCACGGTGTGGACTGACTACATTAATGAATAAAGATTGGAATAAAAAGAAAAAAAACAACCAAACAACAAAACAGGGGGGAGGGTGTGTGTGATTGAAGTTAAAAAGTACATAAATCACTTCAGAAATACAATTTGCAAATTCATTGTGTGAAGTAATTAATCAAAGCATGGCTGAGTTATAGTACTTGAGAGACTTTGATCTGACAACTGGAAGAAATATAAAGAAACTACTGGGTATCAAGCTACAGTCTTAGGATGTAAAATGTTTCTCCATGCTAGTCACAAGTTTAATTACTTCTTTTTTTCCACTGACAGACCCAAATTAAAATAAATGGGCCACATCGAGACAAATTTCAGATGCATGGAGCGCTTAAGAATATATTGTTCCCATAATACAGGAATACCATGGCATTTATTAATAAAGCTGTTCAATTTTTTTCTTTCACTGGGAATTGTATTGGGAAACTAAAATGGAATACATAACAAGTTCTTAACATTTTCTATTTTAGATGCTTAATTTAGAGATTTTAAGGTGTTGCTTTTATTTTTACGAGTATATATGTCTACCCAGATTTACAGCAGCATGTGACAAAAAAAATAGTTGTGGCAAAAAGCCATAGACAGTAGTCAAATATTAACTGAAGTGCCTTAATACTGCCATTCCTTACTCTTAATATGAAGAATTTGAGTTTAAGTAACACACAGAGACTGTTCTGCTAAGCTGTATCGGTCTGAGATTGCTGAAAGTGACTTGAGATACTTTTAAAGTAACTAAGTGCACTTTCAGAGTGGCTAAAGGCAAGAATAAAAATGAAAATATAAAATATTTCTTGGAAAATATATGCTAATCTATGTTACAAATTTAAAGTTTTTAGGAAGTAAATTACACTATTGCTAAAGAAAATTATTAAGTCAGTATGTACTGCTACCATACCCTGTGAATCACGGCTGGGGCTGGTCCATCATACTGGAACTCATATGGATAAGCATGCAGTCAGAAACCAGAAGCCAGGATCAGCATACTCAGGGTCAACATTTCTAGTCATTTGCCTTAAATGAAAAACACGAAGTTGAAAAGAATTGTCGTTGTTACATCACCTGTGTTAGGGCTTTTAAAACCATAGGAGAATTTAATTGCCTAGTCTGTATCTGATAGTATGGGCAATTATTATATATCCAAAAAAGCAGACAAATTAACAGCAACATACAAGAGCATTCCCCCTACCATCCATAATCCTGGCTGATAGGAAGAGGTTTCCCTTTCCTCTTCCCCATCCTCCCAAAGCTACCTTCCAGTATATTTCTCCCTCTGTTTCACACAGACTCTTACCTTTTTCTCACCGTTTTCTGCCCTATCTGCAATCCGAACATAGCAATCAGCACAGACACCACGTAATTGCTTACGTTAATGAAGAAGTAGGAAGGAATCCTCCTTTTCATCCATTTGAGTGGCCAGCCAAACACAGACGCTTCATTGGCTACTTGCTGCTGTTATTTAGTCATAACGCCACTGCATTTGCTACCCACAGTGGCTGTGAAGGAGCCTCATTCTCCTCTCCCCGCTGATGAAATTGCATGAGCAATCATGCAATCTTGCAGCAGTGGGATCCAGAAACACTCTTTTTTGTGTGTGAGGCAGCGGTGCCTTTGGGTAGGCTGGAGTTGCAGGAAAAAGGTGAAGAGAAGTTGTAGCTAATGTACTAGAAAGGTACTTCTAGTATACTAAGGAGAGTAGTAGTTAATGTACTAGCAGTTCCTCTGGGAAACGTACCTAAAAGCCTAGCAATTCAGAGGATGTGAACACCTTTGTTCTGTGCATTTCACTAGTGAAATCAGCCTTAAATAGGGTTGTTCTAAAGCAGACCCTTCATTCTTCAGAGTCTGGGACTTTAAGGTTCCCAGCACTTGGGAAGCACTGGAGTCTTCAGATCTTATTTACTTCACAGCAACAAAGGACCCAGAAACTCACGTGGGCTATCAAGCCTGAAGTGTCAGTCCTAAAGCAAGAAAGTATAATCTTTCTCTCTGCGGGCAAAATTGAAACACAATCTTAAAGCAACGAAACGTCTCAATTGCAGTTCTAGACACAATGTGCTTTGCAAGCCCCAGCCTCAACATATCCTTCCTGAGGCCCTGTTTCCTTCCAGACATTGGTGCTTGTTCGCAGGCGCCCGATCTCAGCTCTCAGGCTGTGATTTGCTGAGTTATTGTGTCACCAAAACTTTGTTTTGCAATCCACCCATTCCCACAACTTTCCAAAGGTGGCCTCGATCTCTTGTAAGGCTATGAAAGATGGTACAGCAAGGGTAAACAGGAAAAGGAGACACTGTTTGGAAATTAAAAAAAAAAAAGAAAAGAAAAGAAAAGAAAAAAGAAATTAAACAAAACCCTTGGCCTCTTCCTTGCTCTACATGAATCCATATAAGCAAACAAGATGAGGGAAGGCCATCTCTCACATGGGATGTACTCTTGTTCATACAAGTTTCTTTAAAATGTATAAGCATGTCTAAAATCCTCAACATAAGTAGAGATTTCCTGTTTCAAGATTTCCTTGTCTTCCACGTAAATTCACAGAGGAAAAAATCATGCAAAAAAAGCTTGTCTTCTCACTCACAATGAGGAACTAATTGAGTAGCTTTCCAGAAGAACTTCATCAGGGAAAAAGGATTGTGAGGACGCTTGAAGAATAAAACATCAGACAATGCAAAACATCATTAAACCTAGTTACATTTCTTGGAAATGCATTCTTATGCACTTTCTTCAGTACCTTACAGACAGAGGCAAGATTTTGTGACTGTAGCCTCCTCCCTCCTGTCTCGATTCTATTTTCCTTCGATAAATGTGTTTACTGTGAGAAAACAGAATAGAAGTATTTGATTCAGAAGACAAACCTGGAGGGAGGATGTAGAGGAGCAGGAAAGCAGTGAAAAGCAGGCAGAATAGGGAGCTTTGTGAATAAAAGGAAAAGGTAAAGGGACATAAGAAAGTAAAATACAAAAGGCAAGAAAGGAGAAATGGTGAAATGTCATATCAAATGGTAGAGAATTTTTTTATAACAACCTAACTTTTAGCTTTAAAGGACAATGTCTAAACGTTGCATTAACTAGTGGCCGGAGATTTATTCTGTCTATATAAATAAAGCTGTCATAAGCAGTGGTACCTCTGTAGCCACTATTTTTTTTTCATTTTTTGATCTGTTTCTTTTTGTCTGTCACAAAGAGATGTAATATTCTCCTCCATTGGATGAAGCACTTTGAATTTTTGTAAATTCTTATGTCTTACCACAAGTGACTGTTACATATGTCTGCAGATATTTAATCCTGATTTTTTCTTCTATAGGCATTCAAACTGTCTAACCCTCATTTCTCACACAGAAGTGAACAATGTTGCACAAAACCATGCATCTGTTCCTTTCATCACTTCACTTTACCCCAGGTTATTTCCAGAATCTTCTGTCCTCTATCCTCTTCTGCTTGAAGGAAATGAAAAATTAATGATATGATTACTAGGAATTCTTCTCCTTTAGCAACTTTGGGAGTCCTTGAAGTTGTTCATTAGCTGTGAAGTATCCAGTGAAATCAAGTCATTACAGAGGATGTACACCACCATCCGTGGTTCTCCACATTCAGAATTAGGAGCATATATGATATCAATATCAAGTCTCATGAAATATATTATTGCTCACTATTTAAATAAAGTCTTCAGCAAAGACCATCTCTCCATTTTAGGTGACTGTGGATACATTTAATTTGTTTATTTTGTTTTCAGAATTGAGTAGTTTTCCACAAAATGTGTCATTCTGTATCATCGTCTGGATCTAAGATGCCATTCACTTTCTATACTGAAGATGTGGTAACAGCTGAAAACTTCCAATAGCATGGATCCAACCCCTTTTGCTATCCTTTTGCTTCATAGTCACACATTGCTCCTCCTCAATACTCTGATTACTTTTCCATCATGTTCCATGGTGTTTCTCCTTGAATCTGAGCTGGTGAAATTTGGTTGCCCAAGAATTATTTTATTTTTTTTTAATCCAAAAATTCATGCAAAATTTTAAAAATAAAATTGCCAAATTTTTGTGAAATTCCCTACAGGAGCAAATTTTATGGTCCTCGTCTTACAGTTAGAAAACAGAAAAAGGAAGATTAATGCCGTAAGCCCAAAGTCAAACATGGGAAAACTGCGGTTGCATGTGGAATAGTACCTGAAAGTCTTGGTCAGCATCCCCTCCTCTCCACCCTCTTAGGTTAGGCTTACAACTTAAATTTGTGGAAATGCACTTAACTGGCACTGAAATGTGTTCTCTGCACTGGCATACCATGCTGCAGAAAAAATGGAAGACATCAGAAATTTGTGATTTAGAGGTGTGAGATCTGCAAGCACTTAGAAGTAGAATGAAACAGGAGGGGGAGCTCTCAGTACACCAGCCAAGGGTGAAGGCACGCTCAGGTGCAGCAATACTTCAGAAGCCAGGAAAAGAGGATCAGCTCTCCCTCTGCTTTCAGATGGGAAAAAAAAAGGAACAATTTTCTTATCTGTGGAGTCTGACCTTCAGCATTTATTGGCACGATAGTTTTCTTAAAATTGCATCTTCCCGTCATCAAAAGCTTGCTTGATCTCTAGTAATACACGGTACCTTGTTTGTTGGATTACACAGGGAAAACTGAGCTAATTATCTTTTCACCTTTGCCTTTTTGATAAAACAATCAGTAACAAGTCAGAGATCCAAGGAGTCTTGCACAGCAACAGAACCACACAAAACTGCATTCTGCCTTATTTTCTCTCCTTACTTCATATGTTTGCAGCTCAGCACCTCAACCTTCTCCTGCCCTATATGCCTAATGCAGACCATGCCTCGCTCTGTGATCTACTGATGGCAAGATCACCTCTAGAAATCACTTTTCCTCTTTGCAGCTCTTCCCTCATTTATTGCAAGGTGCTGCGCTCGCTCAACTTGAAATCAAGTAGAGACACTTGGGATGTCTGAAAAGGAAACAGCTAATTATAGAGTAGCTACACATGCAAGTAACAGGGCAAAGAAGTTAATTTTATAAGCAAAACCAAAATACTATAGAAATCAGTCAGGAATAATTCATCCAGCCATTGCCACCTAGCAATTTTATAGCACTGAAAAGGACATGCTGAAGGATTGAAACAAAGGTTTAATAGACATAGGACAGGCTAGACATAGAAGATAGACTGTATATATTTTGAAACATCACCCATCATAAATTTGTAATAAACCAGGATGATTTCTAGAGTAATAACCCTAGGCAAGACATGTATGACCCAGAAAAAAATATTTAAATGGTTCAAAATTACCTAATTTTACTTGTCTGGTAATTCTGCAAGCATTATGCCTTCGAAAGAGAAAACAATGGGGCATTTTCTATCCTTCTATTATGAGTTGGATTCAGCCCACTGAATACTGTAAAATCAATAGATTTTAAGTAAGCTACAATAAAAAGAAAGATTATGAATAAAAACAATACTTGAGACCAATCGACACTGAATGTTGATTATTAAATACTTACCAACTGCTCACAATTGGTCTCTGAAGTTAAAAAAGACAGCTGAATTAATTCAAATGATAATAAAAGTAAGAAATGTGAATAGATGGAAAAAAGAGTTCCTAAGATGGTCCAGGGAATAAAAAGATTTAGATGAAGCTTGCTTAATTTAGCAAACCAGATGCTGAGAAATCAGTATACACTAGAGAAGACAAAGAGCTAGTAAAGCTGAAAAACCAAAGTTCATCCCAGAATGATCAAAAAAAAATATATAGTCTTGGGTAAGATTAGGCTGGGAAATTAGAAGAAGGTTTCTAATTGCCAGAGAAGTAAGATAGCAGCTTAACTACTTTTAAGATCAAACTGGCTACATTTCTAAAAGGAATTATATGACATGGTTGCTAGCAACAGCAGGGAGCTGTTACTGAGGAGGTCGTAACTTCTCCCCATTACCCAGGACGTCCTTTCTTATCTCACGACCTTACACAACAGAGGCTTCTCAACACTGGTTGGTATTCCACAAACAGAAAAAGAGGTTAAATTTGTCAAGTGCACTTTTGAAGTAAATTATCCACTGCAAATTATTCACTAGTTTTATTATTCTATAACTCATGTAGTGAACGAAATTCATCTAATATTAATGAATTCTCTTAGTAGGACTAAATTAAAGATTTGTGGTTAAGTACTCAAATGACACGCACCAGATTCTCAAAGAACGCCAGCTACTGTTTACTTCCCTGACATCCAGATTTTGCAGCTTGCTTTTTTTTTTCTCTGGGACACATATTTTCCATCAAGTATTTATATAAAAACTTCTAAAGGTAAAATGTACTTTAAAAGTAAGAACTGCTCCATCCAAAACCTGTGGGTATTGATACACTCTCAAGGCATTCCACTGACCTAACACCCAGCCTCTCTGATGAAAGGTATCTATGTATGATGGAAGCTATATATATACATAAAGTTCTAGGGAAATGTCTAAATTGTGCTCCCAAAGTTGTAGATAAACAAACACAATAGTCTTGTTTATCAGTGGAAATGAAGGAGAGAGCATCAATAATGGAAAACATTAAATGTTGTGGCAAAAGCAGAGACCGCACTAAATCAACTTGGAAATGCCTGCAGATAGATATCAAAAATGAGAAACAGAAGCTCTATATTCTGACTTAAAGGAAGGTTGCTTTGAAAAATGCTCAGCTACTAAACAAAAATATCCAAATATATGCAAAAAGAATTTGCAGTTGGCTGAGAATTAGAGAAAAGGCAAAGGGAATACAAAGTAGATTGACTGTAAAAATTTGTTTTGAGATGGAAAACCAGAAAGTTGTTAGTAATACAAAAAAGCAAAATCTCTGCCACAATAGATGGCTTCCACTTCCTTCCTTCCACACTTTCAAATATTTTGACCAAAAAATGCATATATTAAATGGTTCTGTTTTCAACCAAATTTTCCATTAACCACAAATGAAAAAAAAAAAAGTACTTATTTTCAGGAGGCTATGAATCTGATGCATCAATTTTGAATGGAATTGATAGCAGAATGGAGCAGGATAAACTGGGATCAGAGAAGACTACAGAAGCTTAATGAAGGGTCTGCTTGTGGGGATTTGATCCCCAGGGTTCACACCTGGAGATTTGTCATAGCTTCCTACGAATTTGCTAAATAGGGGATTGAGCAACAGGTTTGGAGGTGGGGGAGTTGGAGTTCAATGCTTAGCTGTACTTAATTGATAGAAAGGAACATTTTGTTTTATTTACTTGTAATTTCGCTTCATTTTCCTTCTGATTTGGATCTGGTTTACTCATTGTGGTGTACAGATAAGAAATTATTGCTTTAGTCATGTGGTTGATGGGAATGCCATGGCTTTTGTTCCATTTGCTCCTACCACCAGCTACATGCTTGCTGCCAACACTGTTTCTGTATTTTGTTCAAGGACGGTTCAAGATATTAAGAAGATATTAACAGCTCTAGGAGCAGGAACAGAGGCCATGTATCAGGTACATGACCCAAAGATTCATTCAGTCTGCTGCTCCCTCTTTCCAAGCCAATGGTTGTTTCTAATTCTGCAAAGCAGCAGAAATTTGGAAGGCCCCTTACTGAAATGAGTTACAGAACAGCCTTTGGGCAGTAGCTGAGATAACCTGGAGAGCTCTGAGCTCCTGGAAGCTTGATGTCATGTTTTTTTGCATGACTACTTCTTTTTTTTTTCCACAGAGCTCATTCCTGGCGTTATGTGGTGTTCACAATCCAGACCAAACTTCAGGCATGCAGGTGTGAATCACTGAAATGAGCGTGGGCATGCTACAATTAGCCAGATTTTCCCCTTGTCCAGATCTTCTCAATCTGCATGGCCCAAAGGCATCCAAGCAGAGAAAGTGGAAGAGCCTACCCTTAGTCAGGGATACTTAATTTACAGTCATGTACCTTTAAAATTAATTATCCATTTGCAGATGTGGGTCCTTGTGCTCTACTGTTTACACTTACAAATCTAAAGAATTCTTTACCTAGCAAGTTTAAGCAATGCCACTGCTCTGCAAGTGGAGCAACACAATCAGAAAGAGAGAGAAGGAAATAAAACCTAAACAGTGAAATGAGTCCCCTCTTTTCCTGTGAGAGAAGAGAGAGGGAAGTTAAGGTGTGGGTGATTTGCTGATTTAGTTTTGGAGCTCGTTGGGAGGTACTCAGCTACAGCTAAAATGGCTGCCATTATAAAATCTTGGGTAGATGAGATGCACAGTAGATAAAGTGGTAACCAGTGTCTCCCTTGGAGCACTTTAACAACTCGGTTTGAATTCGTAAGCGTTCTGATTGTACATGTGCAAATGCTTCCATATAAAGGTTAGGCACCCATTGTTATTGCAGCGTCTGTTAAAAAAGATAGCCATATCGGTTGCTAGGAGATGGCAGACTTCTCCTGGAGAAAAATCACTCCTGATAAAAAAAATGATTTTACATAAAGACCCTCTTAAATATAAATATCTTTGACAGCAGCTATTATTATTCACTGAGTTCCTTCACGACTGAATAAATGGCAGAAAAATATATTATTTGAATACCATTATATCCTAAAGTGTTAAATAGATTTTTTTCTCCCTTTTCTCCCCTCCCTTTTTTTGTTACTCCAAAGTGATATTTGCTTCCAGCTAAAACTGCTGCCTTCCTTTTTCTATAGACCATTCCCTGAAAGAAGCATTTGGAGAACTGAGCTCAAAAATTGAAATCGCTTGTCTTCCCTTCCTCCATAAAACCAGCTTCGCTTAAAACGAATTGTACAGTAGGATAAACACTTTATCGGGAAGGAACTTGGATGCAAAAAGACAAAAAAACCTGCAGCAAGTCTTCACAAATGGATGGCTGGGAGAAGGCAGGTGGGAGGCTGTGCCTCATGAAAGCAACCAACCATCCAATTTCATTTCAATAATGTTTGTAATTTTCTTCCTACTGGGGTGGCTGGAAGTACAGCTGCCCTATATTTGTGTCCATGTGCCCAGCTTTTGGTGAAAATGACCCTAACAAATAAAACATGAAACAAATGATATACTTGCTGTTTTAAACTTGTGTAGTCCATAAATGAAACAATAATCTTTCCTAATTTAGTGTGCTCAGACTTGCTATTGTGGACATGAGAACTCCCCAGCTGCAGAACACAAAGGCACGCTGCCCGCACAATATGGGGTTTCAGCAGCTGTGCCTTCCATTGACCGAAGCTGGGAGAAATGTAGATCAAATACCGACAATAAGAGATCGATGTTGTAAATATTAGCATGAGAAAGAGTGCACCAAACTCTGAGTGTGTCCTCTTTTTTGTGTGGTTGTAACAAAGTTTCTCAAGAATTTTGCATGCAGGAGGGCGTGTGTGCATGCGCATGTGTGTGAAGTGCCTCCAAATCAGGCAGCAGCATGTTTCCTTATACAAATATTGACAGGAATCCTTCAGTTTATTTGGAATTTTCCTGAGAAAGCTGCAACAATACGGTAATACCTCTCTTCACTACTTTTCACACAGTTGTTTCAACTGTTGGCACCAGGAAATCCTTATTGTTTTAATCAATACCACTTGGAGCGATGACATTTTTCTTTTTTTCTTTTAGTGACAGACACGGTGCATTTCCTCACACAAAGTTCTCATGAGAGACTTTTCGTGCCGTGCTCAGTATATCCAACAGCAAATATGTATTTGCCAGAGGGCTGAAAGAAGGAGTCTTTATTTTTTCCTCTCCTGTTTTTCATCCCGATACTTTATGCTTCATTGCCGTACTTTCAAATTCACAAATGACCCCGAGAAAAGCAATGGGACTACTGTCAACGGTTATAATGAAACATCTGAGGAATATTGGGAAGATCAGGAGTTGTTCACTTAGTGAACAGGCTTTGAATTTAACCTTGATGCTGCCTTCCTCCTCAGTCTCCTTTCTACCATTTACACCTGAACAAAAACCATACAGTAATGCTTTAAATGCATTCTTTAACGCTTTACATTAATTACAGACTTGAAGAAAGTTATTAAGGTAATTTGAATGCAATATGTGTATACCCAACTAATATACTATGATAAATGTTATTACAGCGCCATACTTTGCTCTGCAATTTGGTATAATATATAGCACAGACGGAAAGGAGAGGTAAGAAATGCCTTCTCTCAAGGCATGTGGAGAAGAAGTCAGTCTGTCACTGTGCTGGTGGCACCAAGAAATTCTTCGTATCCACTGCTCAGAGAACAGACAGGACCCTCACTCCCTATTCCCACAGACCCCAGGCAATGAAGGAATTCACCACCCGCAGCACTCGTGTCAATGCTTGGGACAAACTGAGAAAATGCACTTGTGTGCATAGTGCTATACGTGTTCATCTCCAGCACAATGAATAACTACGCAAAATAAACATTTCTGACTTCAAACTTTTACAACTTAATGCATGCCCTTTAAAGAGCTTAATTGCAGCAGCTGCACATCCACTGATCTGCTGCAGTTTATGTGCTTTGACATCCTCTCCATTATTTTTTTTTCTGCCTTGATCAAGTACATTTGTAGCTTCCAAGCTTCATTCAGTTAAGTATTGCAAAGCAAACAACATTTAGTGCTTTCTGAGGGTTTTTTTTTTTCTCATTTCTCCTCTCTTTCCATGATTGAGACTTCCTGTTTACCCCTCACTGACCTTGGCATCATCCTTCAGTCCCAAACTTCCTCTTTCTGCGCCATCCTGTACCACTCCAGACAGCAAAAGCTTTGACACCAGCTTTAATGAAGGTGGGATTAAAGCCCAAATTGTATTTGTTTCACAAGGCTCAAGCCTATGAGTCGTTGAATGCATTTTCCTCTCATTGATGCTTGACTGTAAGCGACCGCATCATGGTCCACATTTCTGTAGCTAAGGCACAAAAAGCCCTAGGACCCTCTTATCCTATTTTGTTGGTGCAAAACCAATGCAGGTAATTGAAGGAAGCAGCAGTAAAGCACAGTTTGGTTTCTTATATGATGTAGGTATGACACAGAGCATACAAATTGCTGGATTGCCCTTTTTTTCAAACTCCGAACTCATTTCTCTGTTCTGAACATGACCAGTCTTAAAAGAAGGTCTCAAGCAGCCAGTTCAAGGAGGAAAAAAAAACCATTATTGACTCCTAGACCTTGCAGTAATATAACCAAACAGCATACCTTTTCCATTCTCCTAAGTTTTAAAACAGTCAGTGGGTAAGTGCCTGAAGATAGTTATTTTTTAGAACACTCATAATTAACCATCTTATTTGGGGCAAATGCAGGACCTAACTCCCTAAAACAATGTTTAAGAGCAAATACTCATAGTTAGAAACAGTAGAGATCGTGGTCATTTTCCTGGAAATTCTTCCAAAAGAGAGAACTATGGGAGTAGCAAGTTAATATTGCTACACTGCAAGACTAATTAGGACCTTTTTTTAAAAGGTTTTTAAACTGAAAGAAGTATTAAAGCATGCAGAGCATGTTGTGCATTTGTAAGACTTAAATTCAAGAATAAAAAGCATAGAATAAGGAGAAAGTGGAAGAAAGCAATATACATCAGGAAAAATACCTGATAGCCCTGAAGATTACCTTCACTTTTTTTTTTTTTTTTTTTTTTTTTTTAACGCACATAAATTAATTGCTGCTCCATATACAGAAGTGACTTTGGACAATGGGACTATGACTGTAAAATGCTCTTGAAAGAGAACTTGGTGAAACTTGTCCATGTTAAGCTTGAACAACTCTTTTCTGAAATTCCTTTAAAAAATAAAAAGAAGAAACAACTCTAGACATGCAGGAAATACCTGGTTTTGTGTTGTAGTCAGTCATGAAAATTAGGAGATACATTCTGAACTGTCTTGAACTACAGCCTACATGACTATGATAGACACTTGGCTCTTATGTCACCAGTGTTTAATGATGATTCTCTGACTAATAAATGCACATAGCTGGGTAGGACACAGTTGGGTGCATGGCTGAGCACTGCACAAAACTTTCAAAGTGTTAGGGATGGTAAAATTACCTTTGACTTCAGTGGAATAGGGACATACTTAAATAACTGGCTCACAACACTTTTGACATTTATCCCATCCATCTCTTTAAAAACACATCTCATTAGTTGAACTTGATCCAGACATCATTTAAAAATTACGATAAAAATAAATAAATCCCCTGATATTCCCATTTTACTAGCAATAAATAGAGAAAAGTCTGAATTTAAATGCCAGCTTTGACCCCTGCTCCTGGCACAAAGTTAATGTGGAAAAAAAAAAAAAAAAGAGAGAGAATCCAGTATGTCTTTTATCAAAAGTCAATTCAAAGCTCGATATAAAGTTCAAACCTTTTGCAGCATACATTATCATTAAGATGAAATATTTAGTGGTTCTGCATTCCGGTCATCTTTTGACAATAACCTATAATGTCTCAGAGGTGGCGGGTGCTGGAGAATTCAGTCAATTATTAAAGAATATCTCATTTTTCAGAAAGAAGGGCTAAAAAACACTAATTTGTATTAGCATGCCATCAATTAAATTGCACCTTCCATTTTAAAGTCCTGAACAAATTCTATAAACATTATAAGTTTTATCTGCTTTGAATCTTTTCCAGTAGCTTTATAAATCCTTGAAACATTGCTGTTTAATAGCCATCTCCATCTCTTGCCCCAGTGAATGGGTATAACTCCTTGTCCTGTGGACAATAGGAAGTCACATTTTTGGACTTCATGTAATGTTCTTCAGAGATAAGCTTGTCACAAATTATAGCTACTAATAATGTTTCAGGCTTCCCCCCTTCCAATGTGATAGTTGCAAGGTGAATACAAGGTTGGAGTAAAATTAAAGTAGAAGGGCTCTTACACTTTTTTCAGATTAAAATCTCCCTAATATTTAATATTTGAATTTAAGCAAATGTTTAAAAAGTTAAGCTCTTGTGATTATTAAATGAGCATTAAAGCAAAATGGAAATTGGATTGCTAGACTTCCCATTGCATTCACATGGATATGCACACAGGCGATGCTACATTTTGGAAAACATTTGCCAAGAAAAAAGGCTTTAAATGCTTATTTTTGTTTGAAACTCCACTCATGGAGTTAATTCACAGGACGTGCAAGGCAGGAGAAGAAATACTTCTCCATAGGGTTTCAGAACAGCACTCAGAGCAAAAACTGCTCTGAGATTTGCAACGCCATCACCATCATACATCATGTTACATGTCCACAAGACTTTACCAACCAAAGAGAATTAGGCTGATCTGGCACCAAGGGGTAAGATCTCTGAGAAACACTACCGCATTTCCTGTCCACTGTTATCACTTGTGCTTACAAAGGGTGTCTTCTCCATGAGCAGTCCCATTCCAATCAGCAGTCTCAGTTGTGACAGCCAGCTGTAACTGGAGTGGGTGATGGTACAGTCATGCCCTTGCAGGTGAGGGCAGTGGGGAAAACCTCAGCCCCAGAGAAGTACAGCCCAGGCCTCTCTGCTGTGAAGGAGAAGATAACCATTAAGAGCTTGGGCTGAGCATGGCTCTGTCATCTCATTCATTCCCTTAATCATTCTTTGTTGTGATGCCACAGAGAACAAAAGAGCAGCTATTTTGCACTTTCCTGAATGGAAAGTTCTGGATAACGCTTACACATGCCACACTTGAGGTGACAACTGTAAATTTTAAGAAAAGATCATTTCTATAAACATTTCCACCTGAATATATGTGGAGCAAAACACTAACTGAAAAAGATAGGAATGAAGCTGAAGTAAACTTACAAAACCAGCTGCATTAACAATGGAAAGCTTCTTTTTTTCTCTTTTTTCTTTTTTGCTTTTAATTTCCTCTCCTCTGGCAATAAGATTCCAGAGAAACCAGCTTCACAGAAAATGAGCAAGTGAGGAAGTGCCTAGTGACTAAACCTACACTGGAAATAAGGACTGTCCAGATGAGTTTTAATGCCATTTTGAGGCTGACTTCACAGAGTAAATGAACCCTTTGATTACTATTTGACTGGCTCTGTTTCATTGTCTTCTGTGATATTTTTTAGTCTGAGAGAGTAAAATCCAGATTGTTGTGACAATTGTGAGAACAAATTAGTCAGTATTTATAAATCACTTGGAAGAAAAAGTGCTATTGCTGATAATTATGAAATTGGATGAAATGAGCAAAATATGTTGCATGGGAAACCAGTTGTTTCCTCTTCCTTTACATCTCAACGTTGGAAACACAGAACTGCAGTAATCTATTGGTGAGGCAGTGATGTAGGCTTTAGCACTCCAGTCAAGTCTGTTGGACTCCATACTCCTACCTGAATATTCACATAATTTTGCCTTTCCAGTTTTGTAGGAATGTGAAGACAGCTGACTCATTTGCACAAAATGTCAGCAGTCTGAAAATTTTAATAAGCTTCCCTTTTGCTCACAACCACCTAAACTGCACAAGAAATAACTCTGTGTGCTTTGGTCTTGACAAAATACATCAGATGACTCCTGTCTTCTTAAATGTATAATTCACACCTCAGCTAACCCATATTCCCTTGAAAATATCATAGTGCTTGATTGTGTGGGATTGAGGGCAAAAAACTATTGGGGAAGGAAAGCCTTGGGGATCAGCTTCCCCTGGAGCCAACCAGCCACACCTACGCACATACGCGTACACACGGACGACCCATGCTCCTCACAGCGGAGTTGTGTTTTGTTTGCATTTTATTATTTTCTTTTATTTTATATTTTATTTTATTATTTTTACAGTTAAACTGAGGTTTGCATGCACAAAATTACAATATTTCTTTCTTAGCTGCATGATGAATAAGAGCCACTGTTTGTATGTTTGGTCTTGAGTGACAAAACATTGATACTAAAATATTTAAGAATAAACATTGGAAAGAAGGGATAAGTTTTTGGTTTTAAACATCTGTTTTAAAGTGATATGAGGGAGTGAAATTAAATTTAATAATCTCTCTTCCTTCCTCTGCTTTTGAAATCGTAAGACAATGTGGTAAGACATGTGTTTCAGATCTAGTGTGGTATTTTCAGATGTAGACAATTCATTATCCGTGGTTCTCCTTTTCTGCATAAACCATGATTTTTCTAAGTACAAAATTGTCTTCTAAATTGTCCCCAGGTTACACAACACAAAACAGCATTTGTGTATAATAAGGCATTACCTCCACCTGCTATAGACAGTGTTTATTCTGTACATTCTGTTTTCTCTGTTGGATTGTGGCCAGTGAACTCAATAGTTTGCTGGAAAGCAAAGGATCTTACATGTCAAATTGCCCAATTTATTTTACATAAGTTTAACAACCGTCAGCGCTTTTTCAAGGGAGTAGAAGGGAGGTTCTTCCATGCTTTTTAATGGATATTTCTCCAGCGAAAAGTTCATTTTTAATAACTTTGTCATATCCTAACTCACGCATGTGTGTGCTTAAATCAGGCCACAGGGTGTGAGCCAATTTTGGTACCCAGCTATAGGACTTCTGCACCCACATTAACCGTCCATTTGAAAATGCTCATCAGTTGTGCCAGCCACCTGCTCGTTCTAACTTACACAATGTTTTCTGAGCAACTTTGATTGTACCTGTGCCCATCTTTATGCCTATAGCTGTATGCATCAGGGCACCACCCCTTCTTGGACCAGGAGATCAGCCTAATCAGAAGGAGAACCTTACCACACAGAAGCTAAATCTTTTGACTGACTGCCCATTTAAATCAGTCAGTTGAGTACAAAGCAGCAAGTGACAACATTTTTTCTCTCCCGTGCAGGACAGAACTGTGCTTAATTAGGCATTTAAGAGAGACTTAACTTCTACAGCTCTCACCACACATGTTATTTTCAAGCAGCTTAATGATCTGAAACACCAATTAGTTTCAATTCACACCTATTATCCTCCTTTAGTTCACTGTTAATTCAAAGTCCAAATTCCCCTCCTTGTCAAAAAGTGATAATTTTCTCTTTTTGTAAGTGTTTCGTCTGAAGTTCTGAAAACTGTAGTGCCAAATGCCATCACTTAAAACTTCATATGGAGGCCTTATACCGGTTGTCAAGTTTCCTATTTTCATGTTTTTATGCCCAGCATATTCTCCTGCCTTCCCTCCACTAATGAATGCATTGTTTCCACTCCCTCAAAACATATTCTGTCTTCAACATTCTTCTTCCTAAACCAGTTATAGATTTTTATGCGACACCATAGTGGTACTGCCAAAGGGAACTAAGATGACTGCAATCTCATAAAAAACTGCAAACATGCAACAGAAATTAAAGCAGAAAGGCTGAAACATCAGGTCTTCCCCTTTCCCACACATCACAAGCCATTCTGCTGTAACATCAGAAAAACACTCAATGCTTAATAAGAAAAAACAGAAGCCTTCAAAACCTACATTAGTTAAGGATGCTTACAAACAAAAAAACCCCCCTCCATTATTTATCAGTTAATTTTCAGATCGCTCATATTCACCACTCAATAGTCCAAAGGGTAAGGAATATTCTTAGCCAGGTTTTTGCCATATATGCTTACCAGCCCATAAAACCAGTGATATCTACAGGTCTGTGGGCATAGCTTATGGTAGACCCTTATTTGTTCCAAATATTACTATTATTTAATAGCTGAAAGTAATAGGGGTGAATAACTTATTCCTTAAATATACCTTTTGGCTGACTGTCTTTTCTGCAACTTAAATCAGGTCACACTTAGAAGAAGAATCAGAAAAAACAATCAAGTATCAACATAAGCACTTTAAAAATGCATTTCTTACTACTATATCCCATTATTTTTTCCTTTTGAAAACTAATACTCGTAAATTCTGATGACTGATTATCTTAATTGCCCTTATTAACTGTTTTAATAGTTTATTCTACATAATCACAGAATCGCACAGAATCACAGAATGGCAGGGGTTGGAAGGGAGCTCGGGAGATCATCCAGTCCAATCCCCCTGCTAAAGCAGGTTCACCCAGAGCAGGTGGCACAGGACATCGTCCCAGGTGGGTTTTGAATATCTCCAGAGGAGACTCCACAACCCCCCTGGGCAGCCTGTGCCAGTGCTTGTAAAATTGTTCACCTGTTCCTTAGTTTCTGAACACTAATTTTAAATTTTGTGAGAAATGTAAGAGGTGGGAAGGCATTTCAAATTTTTTTTTCTGATGAGTTGAGAATACAGAATTACCCATCACTACCAAATAACTTTTCCTCCATATACAGTACAAAGTCACTTACCTGTGCACCTGCTGATGTTCTTCATACATACTGTCTATAAAAATTATCATGTTGCATACACTGCTTCCAGCTACTGCAAAACAAAAAATCAGTTAACCATTAATCTTTTCAATTAAACTGCCAATGTTGCTCAAAATCTGTTGGAGTGCTTTCTCAGTCCAGCCCACCATCAAATCTCTACACATTTCACTTTTATCTGACAAGTTTTATGTGTGATTCTCTTTATTATGGCGACAGACTGCATAAAAATTTACCATGTTTGTATTTAAAAAAAACACCAAACAGGTTTTTGTCCAAAAAGTGGAGAGACAGTTCTACACTTGATGATGAGATTTGCAGAAAAATATGATGTGAATCTTTTGGTTTGGCTGAAAATCTGGAACTACCTCTGATATAAACTATGGGCATGTCTTATTTTGGCACAAATGTAAACCTCAATTTATATGTATGCATGCTATATACTACTGCCAAACAAAATATCTCCAAGCTCACTAAGTCTCCTGCATGCTTGGAAATGTACATATGAAAATCACTCAAAGGAAAATTTGAATTTTCCCTCATATCAGCAGCTGAGAGATCTAGCATATGTACAAGGGTCAAAATTTGCAGGTAGCTGTGTTAGAGACACAAATAACCTCAACACCAGATGAAATCAAAAAGCCAGACTAGAATATGTCCAAGATGGACTATCCACTTGAGACAATTTTTACTTAGATTTATAGAACTACCTTCTCATACTCATTTTCCAAAATGGAAAGACTAAACAGTGCAGAATAACAGCAAAGAATTCAAGTCCCAAAAAACTGTTAAACAAAACGTTCCCTCTCTATGTGTGAATTTGCACAGACCCTCCACAACATTTGAAGACATCAAAATAAAGCGAAGATAAATCTTACCCACAGGTGTAATTAATAAATGTCATATTTGTATTATGGCAGAGAACAAAGATTAACAAAAAGCAAGCAAAGCAAAGCACAACTACAAGTTGCAACCACATCCCCAAACCAACAAGGAATCTAACTGTGCTTGCTTTGTCAAGGGTTAATTCTGGATATCTCAACAGCACATTTTCTGGAGATTTTTGTTCCAGATTGCAGTTAAATCTGGCCTATCACCAGGGATTCAGCCTCTCAAAATTGAGGATGTTCAACCTCTAAACAGTCACAAATGCTCGGCTTTTCATCTACAGTTCCTATCAAATATAGAAACATCTTTCATATGTTTAGTTTTTGCACAGATTTCAGTACTCCTCACACTTATTTTAAACCATTTCATAGCTATCCTTCCTGCCTGTTAAACACATCAAGTGCTTCAGTGCCAGCTGGTGTCAGAAAAGAAAGTCTAAAAACAAAAACCATACTGCTGGCTGTCTTCTATCCTTGCTGGCACCCACTGCTTGAAGACAGATTAAAACACTACACATAGCTCTTCCAGCTTTCCTCAGACACCAGAATTTTATAGTGGAGAGGCAATTAACAATACTGCTCTTCTACAAGGAGCATTTTCTGAGTTCCTTTCCTCAGTTCTATTATGACCTTCTGGTCTGGTCCCCTTTTGTTTGCAAAGCAGCTTTCTATGTAGCACACCTTTTTTTTTTTTTTTTTTTTTTTAAAAAAAAAAAAAGCAACTAGCAGGAAAATGCAAGGTGGCTCCAGTGGACTTTGTTTTTTTATTCTAGTCTGGTATGACCAGCCAACAGAAGAAAAAAAAAAAAAAAAAAAAGTTGCCTTTATATTGTGTGCATTCAAAAGTTTCTGCAGACTTATGCATTCAATCCAGTATTGTCTCCATCTTCCCTTCCAGCTCTCCCACACTCTTTGTTCTCTCACAAAGACCAGGCTCTGACCACCTTACTTCCCTCCATGCCCATCACAAGCTTTGGAAGAGATGCTAAACGTCACCACTATGTCAGATGAGACATCAAACTCAATGTGTACAAAAGTATTATAACATTGAGAGACAAAGAGATTACATATTTTCAAACTAACATGCCTGAATTAAGCCCTACTTAGGCATTTAGCAGAGAAGATAACTAAGAGATGTCTCATTTACAGCATACATTGAACTTGGTTCTTTTGTCAAAACCATAATTTCTTACAGTCAGTGTGAAAATTTCCTTATGTGCAGGACAGAAACCTTTCTAAACCTCTCAGATTTGCAGTTCCTTTGCCTTTAATCAGATCCATTTTGTGGAGTGTCTTTAAATGAAGACTATGCATTTTTTAATAAATTCCTACAGGACTGGACTGTTAAGCAGTAGCTGTATGAATATTTTAATACAGTAATTATTTACTATTTTCAGCTATTATTTTCATAATACAATTGTATTATTTAAAAAAAAAATAACATTATATTAGAAGATATCAACTCCCCCTGCCCTTACAAATTTTAAAAATACCTGCAATGTTAATCTGATTAGAAGAATAAGGTCTTATTCAGTCAATTTTAAAACAAATCTGTGGAAAAATGTCAACAGATTAGAAATTACAGTAGCTGAGTCTCCTAATTTTACCTCCTAGTAGTAAAATTGAAATATCTGCATCTAATATAGTAATTACTTTTGTTAATGCAAGTTGTGTGCACTTTTCTTCCAGTAAAATGTTTACTATCAGAATTAAATATTTTCATCCCTATTGATGTTACTTTTAAAAAATACCTTACATTTTACACCGAATCCACTGCAAATATGTATATAAATAAGTATATAAATAAGTGTATAAATAAGTGTATAATTAAGTGTATAAATAACATTGATAAAAATAGTTGGAGCTGAATAAAACCAATTCATGTAACTCTGGTGCTTATGACTACTACTTTTATGAGACACAGAAGCATTTTGTAACTATAAATAAATGTTTTAAATTAAAAATTCAACCCAAAGCATTATTAAAACATTAAATCCAATGTCTTTGGTTCTTTTTCATTGTTGGAACAAAAAGAAACGACAGTAAAAACTTCCACTGCCTATGCCCATTCTGGCAGACAGTCTACCAAACTAATAACTACTTTGCAAGCAGTAAATTTTGAACTTATATAATAATAGTGATTTTGGCATTGCTCGAATTGCCTTAGTAGAACTGTAGTTGCTTCCAATCTCAGCATTTCTGGATACATCAGAATACTTCTACATTTCATGGCTCAGCTCCATCTAAAGACAGTTAACTAAATAAACTATACAAATCAGCGGAGTTAGTATACTTGTGATATTCCAGCCAGACTAGCTTATCTTTCCAAGAAACCAGTTCCAGTATTTCTGCAGGCCGATTTACTGCACTTTGTAGACAGAACTAACAGCGGGGTCCAAGTGAGGATGCAGGCATCTAAAGCAAAATATAGGTCAATGCAAAGGCCTCTGCACAAAATAACAATTTTAAATTGAGCTGCCACCTAACCATCAGGGTAGTTAAACTTATATGGGCAAGAAAGAGCATTTTCAAGCTTTTCAGACTATTTTGCAGCAAAAGTCATGACTTCCAGAGTATCAGAAAAAGAGACACGAAGCATGGCTCCTATAGTATTGCCTACAATATAAAAAGTTACTAAAAGCCTACAAACTTAAGAAAATATGGTGTAAATTCTTTTCTGATGTTTCCAGTATTTATATGTGGACAGCATCTCTTAGCAGCTTCTGAACTTAGTAGCTTCTGAACTCTGGATCCTGAGCTGATGGAGGTGCCTACTTACAGCCCAGAAACAGCTAATAGAGGAGCAAGGTTTCTAAGTGTATCACTGTACTTTTGTCTAATTCCTAGCTCTGGAAGGCCTCTGAGAGCCACCCAGGCTCTCAGAGGCTATGTCTAAACTAAATTGAGAAGAATCCCCAAGCTCCAAAGTCTGCTTACATTCTTCCAAGGTGGCCTTTCATGCAGTTGACAATTCTTCCTCTCCCCTCCTGCTCCCATTTCATAGTTTCCAGTGATGGAAACCTTACTGCATAAGCATAGTTATCTTTCTAAGGGACTTGGATCTCCCTGCACATTGTATAGGAATACTAGATGTCCAGTCGTGGCCCACCATCTGGGCAGCCAAAATAGAAGAATTTCAGTGCCTGATTTATATATGTCTCAGCACTGAATCTAGACCTGCAAGTAGTTATATTGCATACATATGTATAGTTGCAGCCAACTTCACAATCTTGCTGCATCTAAAAATGTGCCACACACTGTAAAAATCAGCCTAAATGCCAATAGCAATCTGGTCATGCTTATTTCTGAACCAGTTAAAATAAAGCAAAGGGGCGCTCCACAATCACAGAATAAGATAACGCCAGTCCTGCAAATATAATTCAGGAGTTTAAGTTCAAATTGTCTGCATCTAACTTCCAAAAATCATTATTAGCAAGTCTAAAAAATAAAAAATAAGTATTTCAAATTGTAACTCAGGTCAAGAACGCTCAAGTAAGGATACCTCGATAAAAGTGGCACTGTCAAAATTTTATCAGCATGGTCTTTCATTAAACCTCTCTCAAAGTATATAAGGCAACGAAATTCCAAACCAGGAATGATGCATTGCTTTTTTCCCCTCTCTTTTCAAGTAACCATTTCAACACAAAGAAGATGAAAACACATCTTATTGCAATAGTTGCTCATAGTTACTCATATTTGCTGTTGCTAAAAATATCCAGCTTTGACAGAATAACTTGGACAGTATGTCAGATGTTGATGTATTTTGAACTAATCTTAAGGAAAACAAAGATATTTCATCCCAAAATGTTCAAGCAACATACGAATATGATGCATAGGTGATTGATTATGGCCCTGATATTACTGGCTACACCAATAAAAACAGTAATTCAAGACTTCAAACCCTTTCAAGAGTAGCCCAAAAACCCTTCTGAAACTGTTTTGAAAGAGATGTTCAAAACCAAAAGTGTTAATCTGAAATAGCTCTCGATAGATTTGATATAAAATCCATACATTTACCCAAGTACAGGTTGATGCTTAGCAAAACCACTTTTTTAACAGTAAATATTTTCAATACATGCAAAATGCCTGACTTTTTTTTACAGCACTCACTTAAAATTATTAACTTGTTATTTTTGACTATTTTTGACTTGGCAATCGTTATAAATCTGTGAGAATTAAGAAAATGTCTCTCTGCTATATCTTGTTTAATATTTTTCCATCATTTTTAAATGTTAATATTCCCCTTTTGCAGAAGATTTTAGGTAAGGTTCTAGAAAAATATATTTAATTTTATGATCAACTGTAAAATTCCAGCTTCTCGGAGACTGTTCATGTAAAGATTACGCACAAAAATAACATAACCCAGCCAGATCTAAAAACAAAACAAAGCCACTCAACTTCTGTGAACCAGACTTAATGACATAGGTTCTAGGATGTTTTTGTCCCTGTTTCTAGGCACTACATGGTGCCAATGAGAATACAGTTTATGCCAATCTTAATCTGGCCATGGGAAAGAAACAGCCAAAGATATATAGCCAGAACTGTTTATGAGATAAACAAAAAGTTTACTGCTTCCCACATACTAGGGAAACAGTTGGATTACACATCAGCATCTGGTTGCTCCAGACAATACTACCAGGAAGTTAATGAAATTGGAACAAGGAAATTACTATGACTCGGCACTCCATAAAAAAGTGTAATTTATCATCAGTGAAAAAACAATGGGAGCTTTGCTGATAAATTAACAAAAGAAAATATAAAGGTTGTATTGCTGTAAAACAATAAATAATTTTTTTCTGGATAAATTCGTTCTGTTCCAAAAGCTGATGTCACCTAAAATTAGAAAAAAGGCAACCTCACTCTGATGAAAAATGGTGATCTTTTTGGACTACAATTAAGACGTGAGGCAAGGTGTTCATCTGAAGTTTCAAGGTACTCATGACATCTTCTTCAAATGAAAATTCTAACAGTTTTATTCTAGAGGGGGTCAATTCCACAACAACTAGGAAACAAGAATACTACTCTCAGCATTTAGGAAACTAGGCTTGGTGGGGGAGGGGGATAATATCAGGCTTGCCTGTGACAAGCTGTGGGATGGCACATCAAGGTTAGAGGGGGTGCTAATGAGGACTCTCAGCCTCTTGTTCTGAGATGTGCTGGCTACACTGCAGCACATTTCCAGTCTTACGGGGATGAGCCAGAGGCTCCTGAGGTAATAGGAGCCAAGAGGGAAACACCAGTGAAATACCTCAGAGGAATTAAGGGGTGTTCCCCTAAGAAGGTGGCATGGCCAACAGCCCAGCTGAAGTGCCACTACACCAATGCACGTAGCATGGGACACAAACAGGAGCAGTTGGAAGCCACCATGCTGCTAGAGTTGCCATTACTGAAACTTGGTGGGACGAATCCCATCACTGAAGTATGGCTATCAATGGCTACAGGCTGTTCAGAAGGGACAGGTGAGGAAGGAAGGGCGGAGGTGTTGCCCTCTGCATCGAGAAATGGATAGAGTGTGAAGAGCTGTCTCTGAAGAACCGCCACGAGCAGGTTGAAAGCTTATGGGTAAGAATCAGAAACTGAAGCAACAAAGGGAACCTTGTAGTTGGTGTCTGCTACAGGCTGCCTGATCAAGGGGAACCCGTTGACAAAGCCTTCTTACTCCAGCTGTAGGAGGCATCATGCTTGCAGGCTCTTGTCCTGCTGGGGGACTTCAACCACCCTGACATTTGCTGGAAAAGTAGCACAGTGATCTGTAGACAATCCAGGAGACTCCTGGAATGCACTGAGGATAATTTCTTAAGCCAGGTAATAGACAGCCCTACCAGAGAGGATGTGATAGTGGACCTGTTGGTCATCAAGACAAGTGAGCTAATCAGTGACGTCAAGATTGGAGGTAGCCTGGGCTGCAGTGATCATGCACTGGTAGAATTCACAATCCTGAGGGATATGGGTCAGGCAGAGTAAAGTCAGGACCCTGAATTTTAAGAAAGCAAAATTCCATTTCTCCAAGGAGTTAGCCAATAGGACTCCTTGGGAAACGGCCCTCGGGGACAAGGACGCAGAACAGAGCTGGCAGATCTTTAAGGATGCTTTCCACAGAGTGCAAGAGCTCTTGATCACCAGGTGCAAGAAATCAGGAAAGGAAGGCAAGAGACTGGCATGGATGTGTCAAGACCTGCTAAAGGGTAAACTAAAGCGTAAGAAGCAGCTGCACAGGCAGTGGAAACAGGGACAGGTATCCTGGGAATGGTATAGGGATGCTGCCCAGTTCTGTAAGGATGGGGTCAGGAAGGCCAAGGCGTGGATGGAGCTGAACTTGGCAAGGGATGCAAAGAATAATAAGAAAGGCTTTTACAAGTATGTCAGCCAGAGAAGGAAGGTCAAAGAAAGCAGACCCCCTCTGATGAACACGACTGGCAAACTGGTAACAACAGACAAGAAGGCTGAGGTTCTCAACAAGTTCTTTGCCTCAGTCTTCACTGGAAATCTCTCTTCCCACACCTCTCAAAGTGACGGACTGCAAGATGGGGACTGGGTAAGCCAAGTCCCTCCCACTGTAAGAGAAGATCAGGTTTGTGACCACCTGAGGAACATGAAAATACATAAGTCTATGGGACCTGATGAGACACATTCCGGAGTCCTGAGGGAAATGGCTGATGTAGTTGCCAAGCCACTCTCCATGATATTTGAAAAGTCATGGCAGTCAGGTGAAGTCCCTGGAGACTAGAAAAAGGGAAACATTGCACCCATTTTCAAAAAGGGTAGAAAGGAGGACCCTGGGAACTATGGACCTGCCAGGCTGACCTCTGTGCCTGGGAAGATCATGGAACAGATCCTCCTAGAAACTATGCTAAGGCACATGGAGAACAGGGAGGTAATTCGAGTCAGCCAGCATGGCTTCACCAAGGGCAAGTCTTGCCTGACCAACCTAGTGGCCTTCTGTGATGGAGTGACTACATCAGTGGACAAGGGAAGAGCTACGGACGTCATCTATCTGGACTTCTGTAAGGCCTTTGACATGGTTCCCCGCAACATCCTTCTCTTTAAATTGGAAAGATATGAATTTGGTGGCTGGACTTTTTGGTGTGGATGAGGAATTGGTTGGATGGTTGCATCCAGAGGGTAGTGGTCAATAGCTTAATGTCCAGATGGAGACCAGTTGCAAGTGGTGTCCCTCAAGGGTCTGTACTGTGACCAGTGCTGTTTAATATCTTCATCAGTGACATAGACAGTGGGATCAAGTACACCCACACACAAGCTGAGTGGTGCAGTTGACACACCTGAGGGATGGGATGCCTTCCAGAGGGACCTAGACAAACTCAAGACAACAGGCCCATCTGAACCTCATGAGGTACAACAAGGCCAAGTGCAAGATCCTGCACCTGGATGAGGGCAACCCCTGGTATCAATACAGGCTCGAGTATGAAGGGATTGAAAGCAGCCCTGCCAAGAAGGACCTGGGGGCACTGGTGGATGAAAAGCTGGCCATGAGCCAGCAATGTGCACTGGCAGCCCAGAAAGCCAACCCTACCTTGGGCTGCATCAAAAGAAGTGTGGCCAGCAGAAAGAAGGAGGTAATTCTGCCCCTCTATTCCGCTCTCCTGAGACCCCACCTGGAGTACTGCATCCAGCTCTGGAGTCCTCAGCACAGGGAAGACATGGACCTGTTGGAACAGGTCCAGAGGAGAGCTACAAAAATGACCAGAGGGATGGACTACCTCTCCAATGAGGACAGGCTGAGACAGCTGAGGTTGTTCAGCCTGGAGAAGAGAAGGCTTCAGGAAGACCTTATTGCAGCCTTTTGGTGTTTAAAGGGGGCTTATAAGAAAGATGGGAACAAAATTTTTAGCAGGGCCTGTTGTGATAGGACAAGGAGTAATGGTTCTAAACTAAAAGAGGGTAGATTTAACACAGATGTAAAGAAGAATTTTTTTACAATGGGGGTGGTGAAACACAGGAACAGGTTGCCCAGAGAGGTTGTAGATGCCCCATCCCTGGAAGTGTTCAAGGTCAGGTTGGACAGGGCTCTGAGCAACCTGATCTAGTTGAAGATGTCCCTGATCTTTGCAGGGGTCTTGGACTAGATGACCTTTAAAGGTCCCTTCCAACCCAAGCTATTCTATGATTCTTCCTCTCACAAAAGGCAAAATAAATGTTTCTGTTAAAAGACTCATTTCCTAGGAATTGAATTTGGGCTGTCAGTTTGGTAACCAGCGAGGTGAAAAATTCTGGTACTCTGAAATGTGGTTGCCTGAAACTTCTGCACTGGGAAGCCTTCACTCAGTCAGTTCACATTGTCTAAGGAGTGTTAGAAGATGTCTCATATGAAGGTTTCTAAGAAACACTTTTCTTCAAAGCCACAAAATTCCTGTTTCAGGAATGTACTTTTCATTCTCTTTGGCCATTTCTAAGGTAGAGTTATCCCTGAAAACGGGCCCAGTTATGGCACCACAATGGAGCAGACTACTTCCACGTCAGGCTCTTGGAGTGCCTTCAAACTACAATGGACAGAGGTTTGCACACCCTGAGGAATAGTACTTATCCACTAGTCCTGACTCAGCAAGATTTTCCTAGGCTGGTCTCATCCCCATGCCACTATCTGTGTGCCAGCAACCTGGCATGCCCATGACCTACACAAAATGCCCTGCCTGACTCACATCAGTAACTGCCAGCACTTCTTAACAAAAGGAGGAAACTTAGGACATGGTCTGGACTCCTTATTCACAAGGCATATTTGTTCAAGTGCCAACACAGGAGCGGGCAGCAAGGAGACACCCTCCAGGCTCAGTCTTCTCCCACTAGCAAATTCAGCTTGCCTCTACTTGAAGAGGACGGTTCTACACAGTGTGCCTTCTCCATTATTTCTTGTGCACATGTCTAAGGACACAGATGCCCCATACCTAGCAGGACCCTGCACTGGATCAGTATGAACAGATCAAAGCAGCATACAGAAACAGAACACTAAGGGATAGGACCACATGTATTATATGAGAGAGAATTCCAGTTCTCTGGGAGTGTCTGACAAATATAAAATGAAATATATTATTCCCTTAAAAAAATAATAACAACAATAATTAATCCTACTGTGTTTGGTTTTTTTTCTGGAGCAAATACATTGCTTACCTTATTATTTTCACTGTTGAAGAAGAGGCATTCACTGCCAGCACTCAAACTATATCCTCAATGTCCTTAGTCATCTTTAAATCATTCAGTAGCAGTAGACAGGACAGTCTCTTTCTCCAAGCAACCTCTACTCTAAAGTTAGGCCCACCTAGAGTGAGGCCCAAGTTGCTTTCCACTACAATAGATTCCAGGAAAGATGGGCAACCCTGCAAAAAGCCCCTTCTGTAAAGACCCTCCAAAGATATTCCCCAAATTAATGGTGTTGTAGCACCTACAGTCCTTGGCTCTAAGCAGCACAGAACTGTGCTGAAGGAAGACACAACAGGTGTCCCTCAGCACTGACCTTCAAATCAAGATGAATGAGACCTCTTTTTCTGATTTTCCAACTGCCCTAAGTAACTGATAGTCCACAAGGGAAATTCCACTAGGAATTTCCTGTGCCTGGGAAGATCATGGAACAGATCCTCCTAGAAGCTATGCTAAAGCACATGGAGGCCAGGGAGGTGATTCGAGATAGCCAGCATGGCTTCACCAAGGGCAAGTCCTGCCTGAAGAACCTAGTGACTTTCTATGATGGTGTGACAGCATCAGTGGACAAGGGAAAACCAATGGACATCATCTATCTGGACTTCTGCAAAGCCTTTGACATGGTCCCCCACAACATCCTTCTCTCTAAATTGGAGAGCTATGGATTTGATGGGTGGACTGTTCGGTGGATAGGGAACTGGCTGGATGGTCGCATCCAGAGGGTAGTGGTCAATGGCTTGATGTTCGAATGGACACCGGTGATGAGTGGTGTCCCTCAGGGGTCAGTACTGGGACCGGTGCTGTTTAATGTTTTCATCAATGACTTAGACAGTGAGATCAAGTGCACCCTCAGCAAGTTTGCAGATGACACCAAACTGAATGGTGCGGTTGACACACCAGAAGGATGGGATGTCATCCAGAGAGACCTGGACAGGCTGGAGAGGTGGACCTGTGTGAACCTCATGAGGTTCAACAAGGCCAAGTGCAAGGTCCTGCACCTGGGTCGGGGTAACCCTCGGTATCAGTACAG
>NW_009259694.1:1003359-1009922 GCF_000687185.1 Egretta garzetta | reverse complement strand
AAACACTGGAACAGGTTGCCCAGAGAGGCAGTGGAGGCCCCATCCCTGGAAGCATTCAAGGCCAGGTTGGATGGGGCTCTGAGCAACCTGATCTAGTTAGCGGTGTCCCTGCTCACTGCAGGGGGGTTGGACTTGATGACCTCTAGGAGTCCCTTTCAACCCAAAACATTCTATGATTCTATGATACTATGATTCTATGAAAACAGTACTCTTAAACCAAGGACCTTTCACACCAGTGTTTGGCCTCTGCTTACATCCAGCATGTGTTCCCCAAAATTGAGTTCATGGGCTCCTGGGGAGAAGCTGGGCTGTGAGGAAGCTTGTTTCAGAGACGGTGTATGGTTTGTCTGCAGAGCTCTTTTCTCAGGCAGTTGTCAGTATGGAAAGTAAGCTGTCATCAGATCACTTGGCAAGCCAATGCGTTTTACTAATCTGGCAGAAAAATACAGCAGAAGAAAACCTGACTAGCTTCCTGCCAGACTAGTAAAACGAATTGTCTTACTGCAAAATCTGACACAAGGGAAGGGGTGGAACCATATGGCTAGATATTGGCGCAGGGGTACAAAGGAGTAAGGAGAAAGGATCGGGACTTCCAGTTTTCTTGGCAACAATTACATTGGCCCCTTACCCACACCCTGGGTACTGACATGGTTCACAGAACAAGATGGTAAGTACTTTGGAGAATGTGCAGTTGATGACAGGCCAAGGGCAGGGATATGCAGCAGCATTTCACCGAGTCAGTAAAGTTCAGGGGCTCAGTCCTGGCCCTCCTGAAATCAGTGGCACAACTGTGGTCTTCTCCATCCGGTTAGGCTTACTACTCATCTATCTCATTAGGGACCCATTGCAGTGTTTCAGAAACAACAGCCACTCAGAGGAGTACTTATATATTGGATTAAAAATATACAACTGCAGATAAAGAAAAAAAAAACCACAGTAGAATAGAAATGCCTCCAGTATTTGAAGCTACAGCTCTCCAAAAATATATTGTCTCATTATCAAAAATCCTGTTTATTGCTAAACTTTTACCAACATTTTGTCACTCCATAAAATTAATGCCCTGTGACTGTTCCCACTGAAATTGCAAGAATTTCCACTGCATAAAAGGCACGTGCAAGTCATTACATGATTTAAGCCACAGATATGAAACTCTCTGGCCTGGAAAATACAAACAGTAGCATTGTAACAACCCAGGAACTGTACTAAAAGTTAAACAATGCCTTTGGACATTAAAGATAAGACATAGAATAGGCTAACAAACCACACAGCTGATGAAAACAGTAGTGAATTGAAGACTTGAACAAAAAGCATAAAAAGGAAGAACATCTGCAATACTGAACTACTGGAGGAAACAGAGGACAAATACCCCTGTTTCTTTAGCTGCAGTCTGTATCCCCACAACAGTTAAGTTAAAATTGAACGAATCTAGGAGGTAGTATAGCCCAACAGGAAAGTGTACAGAAACCAAGGATAATCATATGCAATTCTATAACTCCATAGACAAAACACTAATGCTATAGCTATATGGAACAGGGCAGCACAGTTGGGTTTTTTTTTTTATTCCAAGTTGTCAAAAATATCTGTGAAATATAGGAACCATAATATTTCAGAGAGAAATAGAAAGTTACCTTATTATTGAGAATGCTTTGCTGACAACTCAGTCATTACACATCTGCTCACACATATTAAAACTAGGAAGGACCGCAGCATTTATCTAGACTGATTTAATGCATACATTATTATAGAGTTTCTTAACAGCTATCTTTTCAGCAAATTTATAACTTCTGCTTCAACTGTAAGAGATCTTCCAGAAAGACATCCATTATACTTGTAAACACCTTGAGGGACGAAGGTATAGCACTAAATAAAGGAGAGCTAGGGAGGGAGCCCAGGCATTAGACCTGAACATCTCTGTTGTTTAACTGTTATTTCAGTCCCCTGCTCTGTTTTGGGCTGCTCCAACTAATCATGTCCAGTACCATACCCCAAAACCACATGTAGTGCTACTCAGAGGATAGCTTACTCCAGTGACCACTCACAAAAACAGAGATGAAAAATTTGAGAAAAGTATGTCAGAATTTAAGTACATTATTTTCACCACCAAAAAGAAAGAAAAATTAATACGGCAAACATTATTTCAAAATGACAGTTTTCATACAATAACTTTGTCCTTGCCAAATTTTAAGAACCTGACTCATATGACATAAGGAGGAAAAACCCCTGATTTGAAGGCAATTCCACAATGGGTAATTAGGTAGTGAAGGTAGGTAGCAAGTTAGTAGGTACTGGAGAGTCTCAAAAGAAAGCACTGCTGAATGTTGTGTACTACATAAAACCATCTTAAAACATGATTAAAGCGATAGGATATATTCTCCTTAGTAAAGCAAAAGAAAATGGACTAAAGTTAAAAGAAACCATCTTAAAACATGATTAAAGCGATAGGATATATTCTCCTTAGTAAAGCAAAAGAAAATGGACTAAAGTTAAAAGAATAACCAAGCCTCAGATTACTATTAAGGTTTTTTTGTGAGACACTTAAAAAGGACATGATATAGAGAAATGCAGGGTTGTGATCAAATTGTTAATGATTAATGGGTGGGGACAGCCTATTACAAAGGAGATTGAAACAAATCTTAGGCCAATTAAAACAAAGCAGACCTTCTCCTGTACTGCTAGGTAAGGAAGGCCTCATGGTCTATATATATCCAGATGATGTTAAAGTAATACGAAATCTAGTGAAGGGTGCCGCAAATCCAACATCTCAACCTGGCGTATTGTACACTCTGAAACCTAAGGTAGGGCTTGGAAAGTCCGATTCCCAAGTTAGTTCATTCAGCTAACTTGGGATTAATAAAGGGCACTGTTTGCTGATCACCACAATGAAATCGCTCCACGCAGGATGTTCAGATAAGGTAATTAATGAACTTCAGAATTTTTGGACCATGAATGCCAGTGAGATATTTGACTTATGAGCATTACTTTTCTGCAAAGGTTTTAGAGGAATAAAGATTTAAATGGATCTACATACTATATAGAAGATCAGTTCACCCATGTGGATAATTAATCTATAATTAGATCAATAAGGCTAAACAGAAGGATAAACTAGGAATGTTGTTATGTGCCCTGTATTACTTAACCAAGCTATTGCATTTTTATCTTTATTAAATTAAAGGATTACTGCTGTAGAAGGCATACAGATATCAGAACAGGAGAAAAAGATCACTTTCCCTGCTGATGAGGTGAGAGTCTTTGTCAAGGATTTATAAAAGGTCTGGCTATGTTTATGAAGGCTTGAGGAACAGTTTGGGATTGTGGCAGTACAAAGTGACGTACGCCAAATCTGAAGTAACAAAAAGGGACATCAAGCTGCAGTCAAATTTGTCCAGTGCCATCTGAGTGGAATGAAGAAAAACAAAACAAAAAACTATTTAGGGATTTGTCATTCTCATTCTATCATTCTATTAATGCTGAACCTCTGATCAAAAAAATATATTGTGATCTCAGAAAGAGATATTCAGTTTCAAAGAATAATGCAATCTGGTTTAGATGAACACACGTATATGTGAGGGAGAAAAAAAAAATCTTGCATGTATTTACTAAATTCTGTTCAGACTCTTGGTGTTCATATCTGAACATGCATAGGCTTTACAAGGGTTTCAGAAGATACATAGCTATAAAATATTTTATGCTAGGAAGAAGAAAAGGGTGTAAAAAATTGCAGCATCAGTTCAAATGGAGAAAAGAAAAAAAAAGCATAAGTGGTTTAGAGTCCTAATAAATATTTTACAGCTCACTATCTCTCATACTCTGCGTACAACATGCATTTCTTGTGAAACCTCTGGTAGCATTCTCACATATCTATTTTGGAGACTGAATCTCTTTCCACAGTCAGCTACCATTGCCTAAACTCTGCAATTAACTGGGAAGCATTTTCCCTCAATGGAAAAAGGTAATTTCCCTCCAAAGGTAGGAGCTCAGAGGCACAGTAGTCTCCATCGTCTCCTTGTACAGAACGGAAAATGACCTGGCAACACTATTCCCAGAGAAAACAAGACTGTGACTAAAATTCGGGAGAATAAAATGTCACAACCATCTAATTCTTCTGTGTCATTGTTGCTCTGAAAGATTTTGTTCCTAATGCTGCCTACAAGAGCAGGTGGTGAGAAGTGGTATCTCTGAATTCCAGCATATCTTGCACTGATGAGAACTGCATCTCCTGGGCCTATGTAACGACAACCTGCTTTTGTACAAACGGCACAGAAGCCTATAAGGACTCACAAATTATATATGATTGCATATCTAAATGTAAATGAATTACATAATTACTTTTACGTTTTTAGGAAGATAGATTTCATCTTCAGAACTTAATGTGTTTGTTAATGTAGCAAACCTCAAAGTCCTCTGCAGTAAATGCTTTTATGTACAGCAAGAAAGAAATATGAGCTACTTCAAAAGACAGCCTGAATGCTTCTTTAGTACCAGGGATAATTTAGTGGTCTCCCTCAGCTTCAGTTGCTGTTTAGGTCAGCTGAAGTTGTGAATCCTTAAAAAGAGAACCATGATCAAATGAAATATAATTCTCTAATAAAACATAAGTTGTTGCAAAGCTATATTTTATATACTAATTCAACCCAGCAGTTAAAACTCAGCTCCCTGAACAATAAAAACGGTTCTGCTGAGCACAGTCCTTCCAGCTCCTAAGCTGCTCCTTCCCCCACTGTCTTCTCTGTAACCAGGCAAATACAAAAGAGACCAATCAAACAAGATTTTTGTTTACCTTTCACTGAGAGATAGAAAGTGGTGAGCCTGCATATGCTCCTTTGTCCACTGAGAACATACACTAGATTTTGTTTGATACACATTTTAAAAGTTCCTTTTAAGTTTTCACTTCTTAGAGAATAGTTGTGTTGCTATAGCTTTTGGCCCTTTGCTAACAGCAGCTTTTTCCCCCTCACCAGAATTTGAAGCTTTTGATCTCTTTTATCTTCTGCTTGCTCGTAGCCTAAGAATTGCATCTGTGGCAAAGCTTGTCCTCTTAATAGTCCATTGACTTATTGCTAGAAAGCAAGGAAATAGCTTTCTTTTCACTCCGAGTCCCTGTTGAGATAATACATTCTGAAGGGACACAGCCTGTGTGGAGTAATCAGAGCTATTGTTCACCACCTACCTAAGAGAAATAGACAGATAGCAACCCAAAGCAGGCTTTTCTTAAATATCATACGTCAGGTAGCACCAGGCTATGCTACAACTTGGACAACAGCACGTATTGGACACAAACAAACAAAGCATAAAAGCAAATAAACACATACATTTTATTTAATTTCTGTGCCATGGGAAAGGCAGGGTGTTAGTAGCAGTCATCTTTCTGATTCAGAATGGCATGGCCCAGCCTGACAGACTGTCCCCTGGTAAGACCAGTCCATGTTTTCAGGCCAATTTCCTAAGCACTAGTGACTCTCCAATAGCATCTTTACAAAAAAAAGCAGCGCTGGCCTCCACTGTACTACTATGCCCAGAGTTCAGTGGCAGGGCAGCTCCAATGCCAGCTTGGCCAGAGGATCGACATTTCCCAGCTTCAGCTGGAAAAAGTGTTCTTCACTTCCACCTTACACTGCTGCACCCTGCCGACCGGGCAGCTGGACGGCTGTCACCGATGAAGCCGTCACAGTACTCCGAATGGTTGAGACCAACCATCTTCTAGGAAAAGGCAGTTGTAAAGGTGCTCTAAATACGACCTAGTGGTTCCCAAGCAGATCCTCACCACGCAAGAAGATCTGTGGTGGTGTGAAATGCTTCTGACACTGCCAGTCTATTGCATTGAAACAGTGCAGCTCCTTATCCTGCAACTTTCTCCTAAGGAACTGGCTTGCTCAGAATAATTTCAGTATTTCCACTCAATAAGACTGGTGGAAAGGTGGTTTGAAGGTGTATTTATGTAGCTCCTCAGCTGTGATGTGTACTCTTTGCAACTGAAAATTTGTTTATTTTTAAAATTCTTTGAGAAGGATTACGCTCTACAAAAGTAGGATATCATTATATTAAAGGCGCTTTTTTTTTTCTTCCTTTTCACTTGTTTACAATGCTGTAGAGACTCTGTACAAGTGAAAAGAAATTACAAACACCTAATGGGAAAAAATTATTACATTTAATAGCCGAATTCTTAATTAACTCCATTACCTTGTGAAGCAGGCCATGCACTCCTGTCTTAAAGTTAATAAATAAGAGTGAAATTTGTGTGTGTTCATATTTAACATCTCCCTCTTTATTTGTTTTCTGCACACAGATGAAGGAAAACAATTTAATTTTCATTCAGAGGACCAGCAAATTTCAACCCTGGAAGTAGAGAAACCCTCTGCAAAATTCTGCCAATTAAATCTACAAGAAAATTGAATATGAAAGGATAAAACCCATCAATTTTATTTGTTTCTGAATGGCAAAATGAGGATATGGAAGCATATTAAGTCATGAATTTCATGTTCCTCATACAGTGCCTTAAGGGAATAAAGAGTTAAAGGTTAGCACAGCAAGAAAGACAACCATAGCAGTATTAAAGAAATGAGCAA
>NW_009259694.1:997019-1003316 GCF_000687185.1 Egretta garzetta | reverse complement strand
GCGTCGTGTAACCACTACCAAATGAGCCCTTCGCACCTTCCATAAAGAACTGTAAAAAAGGATAACAAAAGAGCCTTCCGGTTTTCTATCCCCTCCCAATTACTAAATATTTCTTGGCGAAAGCCACTTTTCCTTCTGAGTAAGGACAGGAAAAGTATACAAAGAAAAGTCATTTGGTCCTTTTTTTTTTTTTTACAGAACCATGACGTTGTTCGACTTTATTTTGCTTGCCAACTCTCTTTCCATAGTTCAAGTCATCAATCACTAGGGTTATTTGTGGGAAAAAAAAAGGGGGGGAGCAGACATATACCACATTTGAACTTGAATTGCCCTTTCCCCTCATAAAATCTACAGGATGAGATTTATTATAGGCTCTGTGTGAAAATTTTCTTACAAAGCCTTGCCTCTGGAGATACGTAATTTTGAGGAAAATCCCTCACAGCAGTCTGACATCTGTTCTAACTTCGGTGGCTTCCTCAAGGTACAACTCAAGTGAAATCGCGCAGCACAGCATTCCCGCTCTGGACAGTTCCCGCTTCACCACAGGAAGAAATCAATGACAAATTCATTATCACCTGAAGTTGCATAGAGCTAGAATAAGGACATTAAACATTTCCTCTACCAGTTCCAATCATAAAATGGGATTCAAAACTGACCCAGGCAGGTAGTTTGTGTCATAGCTTTCCACAAGAATAGGAGAAACAGTAAAAAGCTTTATTGGTAAGGACATCGAGATAGAGCTCTATTCCCTGCAGATAATTTCCTATGAGTAAAGCTAACCTAGACTAGACCTTCAGCTCTGGTGACAACACTGGTTGTGAACTTTTACTGCATTTCTTTAGCTTTCTTTTTAAAGAGTTAGCTTTTCCAAGACGTGCACTTAAAAATAATGATATGTCATAAAGTGTAAATTAATTGTGTAATAGTTCAGTAACAGTGATATAATTTCTCAGCAGTAGTACTGAATATCTCCTTGCAATACTTCTGAAGTCCAAAAATACCTTAGGAAATGTTTTAGAAATCTTTTCAGCCAGGCTTTCAAGCTGCATATCAGTTGGTTTAACTGTTTTGCAAATGTATTTAATGTACTTTTTTATTGCCCAATTCCCTTTAGATTCTGTTACAAATGGGCAAGAGGCAACATTTGTTATACCGCAAGCCTGACAGAAAACCTTAAAGACACTTAGCTTGTAATATTACAGCTCTACTGAGCTTTTAAAGGTTGCAAAACACTTCCCAGGCTTAACACGAGGCTTGACCAAGAAAAAAATTTTCCCAATCAACTAAGAAACAAACAAAAACCTTATCACATAAAGGGCATTTTTTTCACAAGAGATCTTTCCTTGCAGAATCAGTCACAAAAAAGAGAAGTCCAACTGTCCTTGAACTTAATAAGCTCTGCAGTGATGCGGTACTACTAGCAATGAGAACACCACGAGTATCAGTAAGAATGATCACCACGAGTATCAGTAAGAATGATAGCAATGAGGACAAGAACGACATGCCACAGCTATATGGTCAATCAAAAAGCTGTCTCTGCCTACCAGTATGGACAGTCTTCACAGTTTCATCATGATTCATGGGATATATAATAACTTTTTGTTAGAAACTTAATCCCCAGTGTTTGTGATGATACTACACCCCTCAGGTTTAATTTTGAAAAGTTCCTAGCCCGTGAAACTGCTAAGAAACATTTAAAAAAATAAACTCTATGCATTCAGGAAAAAAAAACCAAAACCAAACCAGCCCCAAACAACAAAAAAATAGAGCCAAATATTTCTTGTTTTTTAAATTTCCTTTTCTTAAACTGGTCCCCGGATTTCTGTACATTTGAAAAGGGATTCAAACCTACACGTAAGATGTTGCTCAAGGCAGTTGTGTAGACACCAACCCCCTCCACCCCCCACCCAGGCAAAAGAAAGACAGGGAAATGACAGGGATAATGGTTCCCACTTACACTGCCATACATTTCCTAGGATTCCTAGGACCTCAGCAGGTCTCCATCTCTTCTCATCAGCTATTTAAGGGACTTAACTGACCCCTAAAGTTAGATGAGAATTCCTCCACTCGAGATCTAAACTAAGAATAAAGTAGCAGTTAAATCTTCTGAATCTCCTAAGCTACACATCAATTAACTAATATTAAAAACAACAAAAATAACACACACATCCCAAAACATTCCAAAACACTTGCATTTTGAGTGACATTTTTAGTTCTATTATAATGCATTGCTCATATAGGATACATGCATCAGGACATATCCCAATAAACCAAAATTAATTAATATTTGATTCTAAAGCAGGGCTATGAAATCACTATAATTTCATATTATTACAAAACCAAAATGATTTCAGGAAAAATGCTTCATCATCTTTTTACCACCAGCAGTCTAATAGCAGCTACAACAGCCAAACCACAGAAAGGTTTCATTTCTTGTGCAGGTTATCATATTGCAATAAACATCTCTAAAATGGCATTCTCAGAAACAAAAAACTCCCTTAATTGAGATGACTGCCAAGAGCCAAGTTCTGTGTAATGAACTTACCTACTCTGTGATGTTTCATATGCTCCTGTTCTTACACGACTTCACAAGAAATCAGTATGACTGTAATACAGATTTTTAAAGAGTTACATGCTTTACAGAACAATTGTTATTAAAAGAAATAATTACATAAAATATTGAATCTCTTCAGTCGCATTGTATTCTTCTAACATTTTCTTTTTTTTTTTTTACAAATGAGGGAATCACTTCACTGGAATAATTCTGTTTCCACCAAGAAAATCTGAAACCCCCGTGGATTGACAGGAGTAACATGCTGCCAGAAAGTCTCTCCCTCACAGAGCTCTATTATTATACATATTTGCAGTCCAGCAGGGAAGGATAACAGCGAGTTACCCACAGTCACTGCCCCAGGGAGATGATCCCTTCTTGATGTCAATCATGGCGAAGATTCTCTCACTCTTTCATTTGCAATAAGGCTGCAATGGTCAAGGGAGGGTTCAGGAATGCAGTTATCAGAGACCCAGAAGAGGTCCTGCTTAAGTGATGCTCATTTAGGGCTTAAATGATGTTACAACGATGCTACTAAGACAATGTACTATGAACTCAAACACTTCGCTAAGAAAAATTTTACTAAATTTTATAAAAGGTCAAGGAGAAAGTTCTAGGATTCTAGGATGAGTGGTGTACCCCTTTGCTGCTACACAAAATATATTCTCTGGGTCTGAATTTGTGAAAACAGCCTCTGCCTTTCCTAAACCCCAGATAAATGGCTTTATTTTCTACTATGGGAGCCTCACCTAATTGCATGTACAAGGAAAAAGAGGGTGGTTGGAGGAGTGGAAGAGGAGACATTGATGCCCACAGCCGCAGAACAGAAGACAAACATTCACCTGCAACATCTTCCCTGGAACTGCACAGGATTACTCAGTCTGAGGCCTGGTTTTGAGCTCTTTGTAATGATGACGATGGTAATAGCAACAATGCATTTGGAACAGTTGAATCCAGCATCTTAAGTAGGAATGCTGGAATCATCACTAAACTTAGCACAAGTGTTTCCCTGACATTAGACCAGAACAGAATCACCTGGACTGATGGCAAACTTTGGTCTCTGCAAGAATCTGCTCAGTAGGGGCATTCAAAATGCCGTTCTAGTAGGTCCTGGATTTTAGCTTGGGGAAAGGTCTACGTTAGATAACACTGCAATGAGTTATCTGAGCTTAGCCTACCTTCAAAGGCATAGCCTACCACAGGCCTAATTGAAGACTTATTCTCACACACTTAACACTTAATATAGTCTTTTAGTTACAGATCACTGACAGGAGAGTGCCAAGCAGTCCATAATAAGCCAATTTGTTTCTGTGAAATAATATTATATGCTAAATAAGACAAGGTGCACAGTAGCTACTTCCTCGTTTATTAAAAAAAAAAAAAAATACAGGTTAACAGTATGTATTGAAAACTTTCCTTTTAATGAAGAACTCTTTTTTAATGAATTCCTGCACTATTACAGGAATGTAATAAAGCATCTGAAGCCATAAAAAGGTTTATGATCTCCCATAAAACTTAAAAATGGACAAACTGATTTCTCCAAAAATTTATACAAAAATAATTGGACTGAGAATTCACATGCCAAGTTTCCACTTGGAAAGAAATTTTAGGGACTGTTACTATTACAAAACACTGAAAATGAAGGCTCATAATGGAAATGCTGACCAGCTCTTTACTTTGCCAGTGCTAGCTAGACACATAAATGCTCACAGACACGCTGTAAGAATCTGAAGCTTTGACAAACTCTGCTTCCGTAACCAAAAATGAATGACCACCTTTCCCTTCAGCTCAGTACAGATAGAAGCACAGAAGTCCCCATCTTGCAAATTTCCTGACTTCCCAGAAGAGCTTTGAAGCAGGAATTATTGTAAGTCATGAGTAAAGATGTATCATAAGAAGTGCTAATAGGGCATGAATTACACTCCTTACTTTTTTTGTTAAAAGACCATTCTTTGAAGAGGTCGCCATGGCCAAATACCATTGCAAAGTTAATTTTTTCTTTTCTGGGCAAATTGAAGGCATTTGTTTCACATTATCTATCTGATACAAGCTGGAGAAATAGAAATCTAATCAAATCATGCATGGTTTTCATTACAGTTTAGCAAAAAGTACTATCTGACACTCCCAGAAATGAATCAGATATTGGGTGCAGTAATTTCTGTACAGCAGTAGGCCCAGGCCAAATATGAAATGAAACTCGTGGTTAATGTAAAACACCTTTAGCCTATGCTGTTCTTGAGACTTTTTCACTAGATCTTTTCCACAGGGAATCAACCTGCTCATTTCTGATTCATGTTTTTTCCTTTTCTGGGAGCGATTCCCAGTACAGCAATCTTTGCCAATGGGACCAAATCGTGGTCGTTTTAGGAGCATGTTCCAGATTTAGTCCCATGATTCAAGCCACCATCTGGTTTTAAAGGGGAAAACCCTTCTCTGTGGAAATATTAACCTGACATGTCTCCAGTCTAGACTAATAATTATGTTAAAGGACAGAGTGAGTCCATTATCCACATGGAATGGGTGGAGGCTTTGATAAACCAATAATAATAGGTGTCAGACTAGCCACCGAGGACTTTTCGTACTTACTTGCTTTCTTATAAAAGGGAACTTTAGGCTCATTCAAGAATTCTGCTTCCACTGGGACTGACAAACAGTTCAGTTATTTCCATGAAAGGCAAGGGGCTGCGTTTAGTGTAGTGCCCATAAAGCAGGAAATGGAATGTTGCTCAACAAAGGTTGACCCGCTCCTGTAGATTTTTGTCGATGCTGCTTTTGTTCAGAATGGGAAGCGGGGTTCCTCTAATTGTACCATTCCAATTATTCTCATTGCAGCCTTTTATACATTCAAATGGATGCGTCCATTTAAAAATTTCTATGCTCTGAAAAAATTGCACAAGCAAAATAAGTGTTGAGAACGGGAATAAAGCTGGTGATCTTCTGTAGAAAAAAAAAAAATGCACAGTTCACATTCACAGTTTTCAAACGCAAGATCCCTAGGCCCCGTTTTAGCAGTGGGCTTAAATAAGCTTAACTTTCATTAAGAAAGCCATGCAAAGAACTTCAGACAGAAATCAGTCGCAACTGGTCCTGCACCACTGGACCGGTCGAACTGGGGAATGTGCTCTCGCGTGCCATCTACTGGCACCTACACCATTAACCGACTGCCGGAGCACCTCTGTGCGCAAAGTACTCATGTCAGAGCTCTGAGCTCACATCTAAATACGTACTTATTTAGGCTATTCCTATTTTAGTCGAACTTGCTTACAAATTCTAGAGTAGGGCAATGCAAGGGTGTCTTGCAGGCTGTTTTTAGAAGGGCATGCTAATGTAATATTTATACAATCATGTTGGCATTCATCTTTAATGCACACATCCAACATCCACAAGCATGAGTGCAAATCCTTTTGCCAGCCTCCGTGAGTTTACCTGGAGCTCTTAAAACTGTATCTTCAAATCAAAAGTGTTAACCAAAGTACCTAGTTACAGGGAAAAAACCCTTTATCCCATCTTGAAACAGACAAGAAAACATCTTCAAGCATACGTTATGGACAAAGGAACATAAACTGTGTATAGCACTATTATAAAATATTTGAATTATTTGCTTGCATTTTCCTTCCACACATCTCAAAGAATTGTAAAGAGACTGAGAAGCATTGTTATCACCATTTTCCACTGAGGGAAACAAAGAGACGAAACTAAAATGTGGCTGCTTTTCTTACGAGTGAGGCAGTCACTGAATAGGGAAA
>NW_009259694.1:986060-996996 GCF_000687185.1 Egretta garzetta | reverse complement strand
GGAAAGAAAATATTTCAGAAATTCTCACTTCTACATGCTGTTTTTCAGATCACTGTTTAAAACAGCATATTTGAACTGATTGCCTTCATATGAATTCAGGAGGTTGACATTTCTAAATAGCTGCATACAAATATCTAAGGAAAGATAAATTTACAACCTCATTGGAAAATACTGCTGATACCTAACTTTGCAGAGCTATGTCAGAAATAAGAAGTTAGCTTCATTCGCAGTATAAATTCCTGCCATAAGTTAACACCACAAAATGAAGCACAGGCAGTTTCATACACAGCCATATGAAAGGGTCCCTGCACAATGACTGCTATCAGTCATCAGCTATCACCTCAGTTTCAGGTTTGGCTTTCTTTCAATAAGGAAAATATATTTAATATAAAAATGTGTAAAAAGCTACAGGCATAATAAGAAAATAGTATTATCAGAAGCACCAATTTGCATGGTCTGTGTTTTTTGCTCCTATACGGCAACAAAGTTCTAAAAGATGATTCTGCTTGTAACCACTATTCAGTTTTGCAATCTGTTTTTGTAACCAAAAAGCTCGAGAATTCAAAGTGATGTTTTTATTTCTCCTCTGTTCTCCAAGGTAACTACTCTAACAGGAAGGAACAGTCCTAAAAGGCTGTGATCTCATTTAGGGGGCAGTGACGCCCAATGTAGATGCAAAGGAGATAGGAGAAAAACTCAAAGATGCAGTAAAAAAAGCAAAGGAGCAGAGACCCTGAAGCTTATGAAGACCTGCCCTGATGTTAATAGCCAACATAAGAAATGGACATAGCTGAAACAAAGAAAAAAAAAAAATCAGGAAAGCAGATCTAGCCAAATGGCTTTGTCTTCCTGCAGATGAAAAGCAGTGTGCTACAGCCCTTATAGAAGGGCAGTAATAGGTGTGTTGGGAACATCCCACGCCCTTCCATTCTGTAGCCAAAAGAGGACAGAGCTTATGTTGCAAAATCTAATCCTTCGCAACAGCATTAGCTTGGGACTCTTAGCGGAGTACTACTTCTCAAGCACTTCCAGCATGCACTCAGGCTTGAGAATGTGACGCCTGCCATAGCACGGTGTTTTCTATGTCCCCCCCCCCCCGACCCTGAGCTGCAAACAAACCATCCCACAACTCAGCTATATGCTGCTAGTAAAGATAAGATCACTGGGAAGGTGGAACCACTGTTTGCACTGTGACAAAGCTAAACTAGATGGTGCCATTCAGTGAGGTTACCTCTGAGGAAAGTGCCGAGTTAGGACTGCGATTGCATTGTCAGGCAGACTGGAAACGTGACCAGAGCACGGCACAGCTCCCTTCTGTCTCGCTCACCACATGCCTCTCCATTACGATATAATAATAATAATGCCTGTAACAATTTATTGAAATTGCTGAAGTCATGATCTGGGGATATCTTTTTTGCAATAGCAAGCTTTGCTCATTTATTTCCTGGTAGGTAAAATTCACTGTTCAAGAAGAAACATTATACATGTGTCTCGTGTCCCCCCCGTACTAATATTCCATTACTGTTTCTGCCACTGCAGAAAGTGAGCAAAGGAAGTTAACTGCCCTGTGATTTGGAAACTCCCTTGCCTGCCATAAGCTGTGTGGCTGTAAGGACAGCCCTCCTGCAGGCTCTGTTCCTCATTTGGGGAGCAACTCCTCGCTTACCTCACAATAGTGTTGTGAAGTTAAACACAATAAACCCTCAGGAACACTGTGGTTGTAAGAAGTGTAAAGCAGCAAAGGCAAAAAGTCAGGGTGTATTTATTTTGCCGGCAAAGCGCTGCTCTCAGAGCAGTAAGGCAAACAAATCCTTGGTGCAATGACAGGTAGGGTTGCAAGCGAGATGCGTTTTGCCTGTTGCTTTTAACTGGTATTGTTTCTGTTGCTAGCTTTTCAGGACACGGCAATCAAATAATTATTGTTTCCTTGGTTGCCAACTATTTTTCTTTTATTAGTAATACCGACCTTTGTTTATTCTTCTTCCTCCCATGGGAAATTTCAACACGCCTCCAGAAGGGATGTTGTATGACTCTCATTTATAATGGGATCACTCCCTTTCTTCCCAGGGGAGGCTTTCTCTTTCCATTTTTTTCCCCTCTGTATTTGTAGACAGGGACACCAAGTCAAATCTCTGCTGTGTTCACATTCATGTGATCTGAACAAGACGAACAGATCAGCAGTTCTCACACATTTGCCTAGGAGACGTATAGCTGAAGAGAATTCTTCTCAGACACCATTCCATTTAAACTGTTTAACATTCGTTCTGGCAACAGTAGCAACAGACCATATAGAAAAGTAGTATTGAAAAAGACATGTTTGTGGGTTTTTCCTTCCTTAATGCAGTGAGCATTTTCTGGGGTTTTACATCCTTCGTATCTTTGCTTTTTTGCTCTTCACTTCCTACTTGTTTTCTCATTGTGCTCATTCCTTTCTCACCAATGCATGCATTTCACTACCTGCCCCCAATCTTACTCGCGCACAACTTACTTCTTAGTTTTGTCCTCTTTAGTTACCCCTCCACACCCCCATACCCGATCCTTCTCTTTCAGGTATGTAGTTTGCTCTCTTATGAACTACTACCCTTTGTCCTAGAAAATCCTTTTCTTTCACTAGGTCATCATGTACTTCTGTCACTCTCATTTGTAGCCCCCAGCTCCACTACTGGCAACTCCTGCTGATGACAGATGTCTCACGATCAGCTGCAAGCCTGCTCTTGGCTCCAAGCCTGAGGGAAGCTCCAGACTTTTTTCACGTTTGCTCTTTGCAACAGCACTTTTATACAGATGCAGCAAAGTCACCTTTTCCTGAAGTACAGCTTCTTAGAGAATTCCAGGTCCCTCTGCACCACCAAGACTGAATACCTGTAAAAACAGCTTGAGAAAAATTGCAGACAGTGCTATTCAGCGGGGTGAGTAAGCATGGATGGCATTTTGCCCTGGGAGTCCTGTTTTGAGCAGTCAGAGCATGTCAGTGCATTATTTCATTGCTTAATATACACAGCAGGAGCTCTGGACTTGAGCGTGCAGACAAACCTTCATCATACCAACCCTAAGCTACATACATCCTCCCCCACCATCTAGTGCAATACTTTCATCTCTTCCCATGCCTCCTGTGCCATTCAGCCTCAGTATTACCTTCCCCCACTCGTTTCTTCTACTTACCTTTGGCAAGCCAGAAAGAATATATAATTGTCCAATGAGGAGCTAAATGAAGAGAGTCTAGGGTGTGCTAACTCATCAACCAACTAGCAGGAAAGTCTACAAATTCAGATGGGCTAGATATTCCAATGCTATATACATTCAGATTGGCCCGGTGCCTATCTATCAGATGTTGGCAGCCAAATACCACAGTCTTCCAGCCTGCAAAAAAATGACTTAAGGGGCTATGTCTGTATAGATCCAAAATACAAAGTAATTGTGTCAACTTTTGGCCCACGCTTTCTGCAATACCTATGTGCTCCCGAGCAAAGAAGCCAACACCAAAGGACTTGCTAACTCAGCTCTACGTGATGTTAGTGGCTATGTCTGCATTAGCAAGTAGGACTTTGCAACAGAAAGCCTGTGAACTAAGACAGTGGCTGCTGAGAACCGGATGCCTATGCTACGTGCTTCTGGGAAGTGCTTTACTTTCTACTAGCTCCAGACCAGTCCTGCAGACTGAAACCCAAATAGCAGATGGAGTCCTAGAATACATCATCTGATTTCACAAAAATACAGAACAGTTCAGGCTGGAAGGGACCTTTGGAGGTCATCTTGCCCAACCTGCCCACTCAAGCAGGGCCACCTAGAGCTAGAGCTGCTCGCCCAGGACTATGTCCAGAATATCTCCAAGAATTGAGACTCTACAACCTCTCCAGACAACCTGTGCCAGTGCTGGTTCACCCTCATAGTAAAAAGTGTTTCTTTATGTTCAAAGAGAACCTACCATATTTCAGTTTTTATTTTAGACTTAGACTTATCCAAAAAGAATCCAGTTTACCCAGCCTGAGACCACCCCAATGCAATCAAATGGATGTTCAAGAGATTTGTGTCAACAGCAAAAACCAGCATCCTAGATAAATTGCTACCGTAGATTCATTCATTGTTTTTTCTACTGCAACCATGTTCTGCTACCCTTATTCACAATCAGCAGTGCCTGACTTTTAAGAAGTGGTGTTTAATATAGTATTTCTTTAAATGTTTTAACATGGTATGGGCAAGTTTTTTCTTCTTACTTAGCTGCTTCCCCGCCTCCAAAAACAGGACACAAAGTAAAATACAGAGAACTGTCTAAACACAAATCTATGCATTGCAATGGTTTAAACCATAGAAGGATATGCTTTTTCCATTCAAAACTTGGTAATAATGCAAGTAACAGAAAAAGGAGAAAGACTGGTGCATTCCCTTCCACATTTACTTCATTTCCCACATTACCTAGATTATATCCCAAGAATTCATAAAGCTGTAATTAGCATCTGTGATAGAAACCTGAAAAACAACTTTATCAAACTTGTATGCCAACACAACTCCCCAACAGTGACCAGTAACCACATACACATTGATGTCAGCTATATCTCTAGAGAAGTACAAATAGGCATTAGATATTCCATGCGTTTGGAATCCTATCCTGCTCTAACACATTGCTGTCTTAGACACAGACCCAAATGAACATTTTGAAATGTTCAAGCTCATTTTAAACTCAATGCACAGCAGGGCTGATGGCAGATTAAATTCACTGTGCACAGACTCTACAGAGTGTACAGCCATGTACAGTGTGACACTACGCTACATATGCAATACACTAGATGCTATGCATACTGAGGGTGCCCAGTGTTGAGAGCTTTGGGATCGTGACCAAGACAGCCCTGTTCTAGTATTGCTGAAGTCATGGTTATAGCTCTGTGGCAGATCATCAGCTGGGACAATAAAGTCAGCCAGACCACTCATGAAAATACAGTTCAGTTTGACCTGCACAATTGCTATCGCTGCAGTTTAAAAATTATCAAACCACCTGCAGACAAGTACTACTGATATAATCTACAAATTAAGGACATGAGGAACAATAGCAGAGTCAAACACCACATGCTACAAAACTTTCGATATCTTCCAAAGAGAGTGAAGAAACATTCTAATGACAACACCCAGAAGGATGAACTTCAAAATGTCTATTTTCTCCCTAGTATTTTCTCTTCAGATCATTAGGAAAGACCTCGGCAAGTACAGTCTCTCAGCTTTTGCCATTTTAATGAGATTTTCACAAAAACTTGAAAAAAAAAAAAGTAGCTTAAAAGCTTCTGTTAAAATTAAACCACATAATAAAATTGCATCATGCTCAAGTGCTTTATTCCTTCAACCTTTAGCCTAGCTAGTCAGGGAAATGAATTAATGAATCAACTTGCAAAATTAAGCGCTACTGTTGTGAATACAGGAGGCAGAACCTGGCACTCGGAAGACTTCCTGCTAAACTGGCTTGCCCATACAGACAGCATATTTGTCTTATACTTTTTAAAAAAGCATTTTGGGAAAGTAATAACTGCTATTTTCTGCCTATTAATGTGTGCAAATCTTAATTTTCAAGTTAATCAATTTGCATGGTGGCAAAAAAAAAAAAAGAAAAAGGTTTCATCCAACTTTTTATTGATAAAATTTTAACAGAATAGCTGTTAACATTCAAAAATGCTTCAGGGTCAATTCCCCTTAATTGCTGTAGCATTAAGTGTAGGTAAGTTGCTTTTCCCATGCCTGTGACCCTATTTTTATGATAAACAAGTTGCTTCTTGACTACTTTTTAAAAAAAAAGTAATCACTCCCAGTCATTTTCATATTCATACAAAAAAAGTGGTACTGCTAGACATATTAGTGTGTTTAGAGAAATCAGGGGGGAGAAAAAAAAAGGAAAAAATCTGGTTACAGAATAAAATATGCAAAATATTCTGGATATAAAATTGCCACAGCCAGTATTTCATCCAAATAGTTTTTCAAAATTACATCAGAATCAGGAACTCTCAAAATACACATGCTAACTAGGAGTCACCTAGCCAAGCGGAAATGCCATACAGGGAGGTGTGGCTGTCGCCCCGTTAAAGCCAAGGCATTTGAGTCAGCACCACAAGGGTGGCATCTTCATCTATTTAGGAGCCAAAAATTTGAGTCCTTTCCCAAGGGCAGTGCCTACAGTAGCCTTTGAAGAACTGAGCATGGCTCACCCCTTTTGAAACACAGCTGCCGTGGGAGGGGGCACCTTATGCAACAGCTAAGCACTTACAGCACCTGCCAAGTTTTGTGCTCTGGCTCTCAAGATTAGCCCCGTTTCTTTTCTCATGATTATTTAATAAAATTCAAAACCAGCCTTTTGAATAGAGACTTGGAAATCCAGGGCAAATCGCTCCCCCCTCCCCTTCCAGAGTACCACAGTCATTAGATTACAACCATGTTGCCTCCTGCATCTGTACACGTTGGTTTTGTATTTTGTGAAATCCACTTTGTTTCAGCTGAGGAAGCCGAAGGGGACTTTGCCCCTAACTCCCTTCCCACCTTCCTCCAGCCTAGACACTGGCCTAGTCATTAACATACTGTCATGGGAAGGAAGACACATTGATATGAATGAGGACACACCTGAATCTAATTTTCTTGCCTGTCCAACTAGTTTAACTACTATGCTAACCACTGGATCATGAGCAACCTGGTTTTGAATAACAGTGTCCGCTGCTACTCTGGTTTGTTTTGTTGTTGTTTCGTTGGTGTTTTTTTTTTTTTTTAAAGGAATTATCCAAGTATTCGCATTGGAGCAGTCCCTTAAAAGGCTTAGATGACACCTCAACTCATTTCCGATTGGCTCAAGTCCCTAGTTACACACACCAAGCACTACAGTTGCTGTGAAGCCTTTCAGGTAAATCAGAATATGCCTACAGAGTTAAAGTAGCTCCATGATTATGCAGCTGCTGAAGGAGGTTGGTTGGATTTGTATTACTGTCAGTCTTCAATGAACCAAGTCTTAGGTCCAGATATACATAGTTATATGTGATATGAAATCCACATACTCTATGTAATAGAAATGCTTTTAAAAAAATATTCACTATGAGAAAAAGGCATATCACTATGCATACACAGCTTGCAGACCAGCATCTCAAGTTGCAATCAAAACTCATATCCACCACTTCTAACAGTATTCAAGAGTTTTTGTTTAGGACCTAAATGGACTAGCCAATGTGAAGAACGGAAGCAAATGAATTTTCCTTCTTCCTTCTTCCACACAGAAAGAAGAAAGTAGTCCAAACATTTAAAAAATGGCAAGTGTCATTATATAAAACACAAATCATAAAATGTCCTCTGATATTGATACTTAATGTCATTTTAAAATTCTCACATTGATCATGATTTGATAATTTTATTTATTTTCTAAAACTAAATCCACATGGGAATGAAAATAGATATTGTTTTAAATTGATTACCATATATCCACACACTACTCCAAATTACTCAAGCTGTGCCTTTTTTCATATCCAAATTACAAAATACTTTCAACAGCATTTCATACAGTATTGTTCATTTTCCAAGGATATGACTGTCATCTGAACACATGGAAGTGAGGAGTATTTTAGCTAATAACTATATTTATATATACAATCTACCCAGCCTTTCTGTGCAAGTACAATGTGAAAACCCTTTCCATTTATTTAATTTCTCATTGTACAGGGTTTCCTCTCCATTCTTTCAATTAAACCTTTTTTCCCCCCTTTTCAAAGGAGTCCTTCGCAGCAGCAGTTTTAATGACTTACTCTCTCAAGTTTCAGAAGAGAGACTTCCCCTTCTGCCAACTGTTCCATGCTCCTGCCATGCCTTCCTCACAGCTGTTCTGCTGGTCTCCCAGATGCTTCATCTCCCTACCTCTGCAGCTTAGCAGCTCCCAACTCCATTGCGCTGCTAAAAGAGAAACAAAGCAGCTGACAGAAAATGCATAAGCAAAACAAGCAACTTTGGCATTAGGTGTAAAAAAAAAAAAAAGAAGTGATTAAGTAATACAACTTCTACACCTGCATAGCTTCTGTGATCTATGTGACATGAATCACAGCACTGACACATGCTTTTAAAAAAAAAAAAAAAAAAAAAAAACGCAACACACAAACCCTGTATAGTTTCTGACCTTGTAATAAACTCGGGTTAAAATAGCTACTTTGAAAGAACCAACATGCATTTAACACACTTTTTTTTTTTTTTCCTTCCAAGAACTTAGCTCTTCTGTGCTACTCTTTACTATTGTGAGCTAGATTACGCCAGATGACAGTAAATTATATACCAAACACCTTATCCTATTATGCTCTGTTGCTTTCTTTCTCTGCTTACCCTCTGAAGTGCTTCCATTTTAGACCTTTTACAAAGATTGTACATCCAGCTGTGCCACACTAACACAAACCAAAGTAATCCACCTTTAATCTCCCAACTTTCCTCTTGACCCAGCTAATGACAAAAGTGACGGTGTGAGAGCAGGTACAATCTGGAGATTATCAGAACACAGCATCTCCAGAGGGCTCCCCCCAAATGCCTACAGGTTGAGAGATTTCATGTGATGCTAGTAGCCCAGGCAAAGAAGGGTGAGGTGCTTTAATTATGCCACCATTTGGCTGTCAAATAAGGTGTTTTCCAACTCTAAGGCAACCATTTTAAGAAGCAAATTATGCATTTTAATAAACTGAGATATATTAAAATGGAGAAAAATAATGCAAAAAACACAAGGGTGCATATAAATGAAGCATGGCTACCAAACCATGAATACAGATTTACATGTGATAAAAATTCAAAAATTCTAGTATTATTTAATCCAGAAAAAATTACAAGTTTCATCAAATACTGAATTTTGAAAGAAGATGGTCACTTCCCATGCCAGTTCCCATTTTCAATTACCTGAAAACAAGAAACAAAATTATTTAATGAAACGAGATTAGAATTTATTAAAACTTGCTTTTGGTACTGTAAATCCATATCAATTTTAATTACACCTGGGGGAAAACCCCTAATTATTAGTATTTTATTACTATTAAGCTGGGAAAAATAAGGTGATAGGAAAAAAAACCCTACCAAACTTAAAAGTAAAATCACCCAGGAACATCATTCTACCAATTTGTCAGCTCTCAGGAATGTATTCTTTTAAGAAGAAAAGGAGCTTTTTCCAAGAGTGCCAGAATTTAGTCCTCATAAATAACAAAGTAAATGGACTAATGATCTTAACCTAGTATCGGTATTAAAAATCTCGTGCTCTTATTAATTCAGGAGGTAAAAAAAACAGAGATGAAGCAATACAATAATGGATTGGGATAAAATATTTAATTATGCCATATTATATATTTTCTTCATTCCACACAATCTATCATGAATTGTTCTCATAAAATACTGCATATTGCATTTTATAGTTCTGACGAATCAGTATTACTAAATAGGAATAGAATTCTGCAGTTCAAATTGGTATTTCTTCAGACAACCAGGGTGCTAAATATAGGTTCTGTTAATAGTGATTTACCATGGAGAAAACTCAGCTTATGGCAAATATTTAAAAGACTCATTTATACTTATAACTGACTGTGAAACAATTAGTGACGTCCTTTTTTTCCCCCTTCCTACATTACAGGTCAGGTTTGGTACATCCCATATGAAATCTAGTCCTCATAAAACTATGACAGAACTTTTAACCAGAACCTATTGCATCACACTAATTTAAAAGCTCCAGTACTCAACGGTAGCCAAGTTGCTGTAGAAATTATACCAGCTGGAAACTCACCTACCCAGTGTGGAGCTACAAGGTCTGTCTGTCAACTTCCTTAGTTACCTGTTGCATGAACTTCCCCAGGGCTAGAGATAAAAAAGTGCTCCCAGCACTTGTCCTGTGACTCTGGAATTGCTGCCACAGAGGCTTCACGATGTCCACTACTCTGCGGCTACTTGCAAAGAGGTCTTCAAAAGATGCTTCAATTTTATTTATTTTTGGTACTAATTAGAGTAAGCCTGAATTTCAAAATTAGAAAGCCCTCCTTCAAGAAAAGTAAGTCAAAGGAATTAGATGAAAAGACCTTTAGACAAGATTGGATTTTGCCCAGTGACTAAAGAAATGTTTTGTAAATTAAACTTACTAAAAATGTAGGCCTATTTTAAGAGAGCCCAAACTGCGAAAGACATCAAGGAGTTAATTTGCACTGAAAGCAAAGAGCAAGCTTAACTCTCTATAGCTTGCACCAGTTCATCCAGAATAAAGAATAACATCAGTTGCAAATTTTGTTGTGGCAGAGAAGACTAACAATTACATGGCAGAAGTGGGATAAAAACCTCACACAGAAGATGCCTACCAAACCACTAGTTCATACGTTCCGCCTGACCTGAACCTGCTTCCTTTGCCTCCATACCTGTTAACAAAGGACAGTAACGTGTACAGGTAAGCTCACCCTAACTACAGTCAAAACATCCACTCATTGTGCCACATTAGAGATTAGCTATACGCAAGAGATCCCAGTAACTATGCAGTTCAAAGGACTCGGAAAACTGATTTTCACAGTTTATTGGGAAATTTAAATGTTTTTCACAGCTTCCTTAATCTCCAGTGATAGAGTCCCTCTGTCCCCTATGCCAAAACAAAAAAACCAAACAAACAAACAACAAAAAAAATAAAAATCAAAGCTTGACAAAGCTTCAATTAAATAAAAGAGATCCCAGTAACTATGCAGTTCAAAGGACTCGGAAAACTGATTTTCACAGTTTATTGGGAAATTTAAATGTTTTTCACAGCTTCCTTAATCTCCAGTGATAGAGTCCCTCTGTCCCCTATGCCAAAACAAAAAAACCAAACAAACAAACAACAAAAAAAATAAAAATCAAAGCTTGACAAAGCTTCAATTAAATAAAGACACGGCCATTCCTCCTCTGCGGAGCACGCCGGCGCTGGACGCCGCAGGGCTGCTCACGCAGGCTGCGG
>NW_009259694.1:971938-985343 GCF_000687185.1 Egretta garzetta | reverse complement strand
GCGGCCTCTCCTCTCCTCTGCCGGGATGGGTCGGTCCCGCAGCCGGAGCTCCTCCCGCTCCAAGCACACCAAGAGCTCCAAGCACAACAAGAAGAACCGGAGCCGATCTCGGTCCCGCTCCCGGGAGAAGGAGCGGGCGCGGAAGCGCTCCAAGTCCCGGGAGAGCAAGCGGAACCGGCGCCGCGAGTCCCGGTCCCGCTCCCGCTCCAACACGGCCCCCCCCCCCCGCCGCGACCGGGAGCGGGAGCGCGATCGCGCCTCCTCCCCGCCCGACCGCATCGATATCTTCGGGCGCACGGTGAGCAAGCGCAGCAGCCTGGACGAGAAGCAGAAGCGGGAGGAGGAGGAGAAAAAAGCGGAGTTCGAGCGGCAGCGGAAAATGTGAGCCCCGGGCCTGGGCTGGGGGCTGCAAGGGGGCGGCGGGGTGGGGGGTGAGGGTTAAGGGGGAGGACAGGAGGTGGGCGCTCGGTGCCCCGGTGCCCTTCCCTCCGCGCCTTCCTCCTCCGGACCGGGGCGGTCTGCCACCGGGGCGGAGGCGCTTAGGCCCTCGCAGAGGCCTCGCTGCTGCCTGCTTTCCCGCCATCCTTCCCTTTCCTGCAGCCTCGCTCCCTCAGGTGCCCGAGAAGCCGCCCCCTCGGGGCGCCCCCCCGCCCGCTGGCTCTGCTCCCTTCCGATCTGCCGCCGCTCTCCCTTTTGGGGAGCCGAAGAGCAATCATGTGCAATTTTAGAATGATTGAAACCTTTTACGCTGAGGGGTTTGTTTGGGTTTTCTTTCTTTATATATATATATATATATATTTTATTTTTTTTTTTTATTTTCGTGCCAAATGGGGCAGTGAGACCCGGTGACTCGTTTAGCTTGAAACCTTTTCCAGTGTTCGTAACGGGGAGTGTGGTTATTTATAAAGTCTACAGAGACAGGCAAATTCTGTTTTAATGAGTGTTGGATGTGCGTTAAAGCGTGTAGCAGTGTTGTTAAGTTATGAGAGACCTTTATGCAGCAGAGGTAACAACGGTTTTAAAGGTTCTGATGAAGCGACTCTTGTTCTTTGAATGTTACCCTCGCTCGCTGGAGCACTGAATCCAGAAATAGCACTTGTTTGTGCCTGTGAAGCCACCTAGTTCTGTTAATTCTCAGGTGGAGCTTTGAGTTTTATTTCGGCGATATTGTTCTAATGACATATTAATTGTAGTTCAGAAGGCTTGATCATCCTGAGTTGTCACTTTCATTTTTGTTTGCTGATAGTCTCCTTTGCTAACTTCAGAATTGGACAGCCATGTCATCAAAAACTTGCACAGTAACACACACAGATGTGAAAACGTGGAAGGCTTTTTGAGTTTTTTACGCTAGTTTTGTGGTTTGTACTTTTATTTGGTACCTAAATTGATAAAAATGTTCCATGCATATCTGGGGAGAAGGATTGGAGCGTGCTTAACAATTTGAGAATATACAAATAGTGGATCTTAGTGTTCTGGAGTTATTTTAGTTCATACGTATTCTTTTAAGTATTACGTAAATGGATTTAAAGATTGGAGAGAACATTATGCAAATAACAAAATAAAATATCATCTAACTTAAGATATGAAATTACATTAGTTTTCGTGGAGTTCATTCAGTAATATTAGATGTAGCAACATACATTGCAACTATTTTCTCCCTTAAGTTCTCTATATAAGTTAGCTTTGGAATTTTAAAATACTCGTGAAGTCAGCGTAAGAGGAATATGACATTTGAGTGATATTGGCAACGGAATAGTAAACTTCTGAGGCAGAAACAATATTGGAAATGTTTTGGTATAGATTTTGGTGCTTCCAGAATACACCTTAAATTTCAAAGAGAAAAAGCAATAGAGTACAAAACTTGTATTTGAATAAGTCATCTGTAAATTGTGTTAGATATGTTAATATATACTCATGTTAGGGAAGGAGTACCTTCTTGCTAACTGAATTAAGTAGAGGACAGTTCGTATATTGAAAGTGACTTTCTACTTCTCACATCTGTTTCAAATCCTAATACATAGCCTAATTTCTACTTTTTATTGGAATACTAGTTTTCCATAAAGACCTTGCAAATATGACTTTTTTTTTTTTCCTCAGAAATCTGCTGAGATGTAAGCAGCTTCTCTTCTGCAGATTTTATAAAATCAGCCTTTAAGGAGTAAATGGAACATACTAAAACTATTTTTACATCAGTGGGTTACCTGTTCCTCTGGCATCATGGCTCAGTAGGCCAGGATGATAAACTTATATCTGTAAATAAAATACTGTATTATTACTATATATAGGAATATATATTACTGGTATAAACTACAGAATAAATCATTGGAATTTATATCCATGTTTATAATTTTATTTTCTTGATAAACTCAAAGACATTGATTTGAAGTATATTATCATTGTCCATAGGCACAAGTTGGTCTTAAAAATCAACTTTGAGAATTAACTTTTACTTTATTCTATTTCACTTCTTTCTAGTGTTTCAAGAAATGTGGTTGCTTACACTGAACAGTTATTTCATATTTGTTATTTTGTTATTGCCTATGAATGTGAAAAGATACTTTCTTGATTTAATTAAATTCGGAGTGAGAAGAATGAAACGTATGCAGACACGGTGCTTAATTTGAGTACATCATTGATTGCTGAGGATATTTAAAAACTTATTTCAGACATGAGTGTTGGGTTGGGTTTTTTTTACAACTATGTACTATCTTTAACCAGTTAGCTAACTTTTGTTCTAGATTTCCCTAATGTTAAATGTAAAGCTGAAGTAGTTGAATAAAACACATGAATATGAGCTTTCTGAAAAACTATTTCTGTAGAACAGCCTCTTACGTAGCTGAAAGCTGTATCAGTACAGGACGGTGAGAGTACTTGCTGCTGAATAAATACCCATAAGAGGGAAGAAAAACCTTTAAAAATAAAAGGCTACTTTGTATATAAAGGGTGTTTAAAAATTCTTTTTTTTTTTAAACTTCTGACCCCTCCCCCACCTTCTGTCCAAGAAGGGTGGTAGGTAGTAGTGGCTTGGCAGCGACACACTAACAGAATGGGGCTGATGCGTTTTTCTGGATGGCGGAGGTCTTGGGTTTTTGCTTTTCTGAAAAAATCGCCTCCAGATAGTTTGTGTCGCTTTAGGAAAAGCGAACGCTGGCCTAATGTGTCACTGAATAAGTCATCTATCTCTTAAGGAGGGGAAGAATAAAAAATTTGTCTTTTGGGGGTGAATGTTTAAGTTGGGGGTTCCAAAACTTTTTACTGAAGGAGCTAGACTATCCACTGTGTTCAGCATGCTTTTGAAAAAGATATGTATCAACAGGGGGAATTTGGGAGCCTTTCACATCATGTTTATCTGGATCAGGAACCCATACTTCATTATCTCTTATTGCATGCTTGCAAATTGTACACTAGGTAATCTAAAAATCAGTAAATCCTGTAACATTTTTTCTTTTTATTTTTTTCCTTTTCTTTTTGCAGTCAGAGTTGGTTTTATGTCTCTCAGTATAAGTAAAATCGGAAAATGCAAACATGACGAAAATGACAGGATGTTAGGATATTACAACAGTAGTTGTTATTCTAAATCATGTATTTCTGGTGCTGACAGGCCAGAAGATAAGTTTGTAAGATTGTTCCATACTTCACGGAATACTTAAAATGAAAGTTCAATTTCAGGTTAGAAAAGAACAAGCTTCTCCCAAAGCCTGTAATAATTCTAAATAAATAGTACTGTATAAAACATAACAAAAGTGAATACTGTGTAGCTGATCTTTGGATATCTAATCGCCATGTTGTTCTAGTGATTACTAGCAGGAAGATTTTCTTCTTTTGCTGCATTTGTTAATAAACCTGCAAATTGACCTAGTCATTTTGTATCCTTTTTAAGGAAAATTTGAAACTGTGATCAGGCAAAGTGATAATGCTGCTGCTAAACAAAAATAAAGACAATAAGACATTTGAAAATGCTTCCAAAATTCAGTACATGGAAAACTGTAAAGGTTGCAAGGATTTGTTTAGCACTTGGCATATTTTATTTTGGATAATTATGGTAGAAACAGAGTGCCACAATAAAGAAGTTAAGGAGAGCTGGAGTATTTGAAACCTGATAAGGTAAATTATTGGATAACTAGATTACAGAAACAACATGTGGAATTCTTGCTAAAATATTCAGATTACAAATTTTATTGCTTCTATTCTAGTTGCTAGAGATTGGTTTGGTGCCCCTGAGGTGGGGCTTTAAGACAAGATTTCACAAGGTATTATTGCTACCTGTGGCTTAATATTGATACCATTTAAGTCCCTGAAGGATGAAAGATGGCCAAAGTTGGGGAATGTTGGGGATTTTTAAAATTTTTTTAAATTTTTTTTTCCTCTAAAAATGATCAAAAAGTAGTATGATAAGGTGGTGTCTTAAGCTTGGTATCTTGAGATGTGGAGAGATGCTAAATGTGGTATGGTCTGAATGAGTTTTGTGTGGCAGGAACTCTTGGTTGCCTGAATATTCACTTTCCTTAAAAGTAGAGCAAAACATTCTTTAAATATATGATCTGTCTGTATAAGGTATAAGACCATTAAAAAGTTGATTCCGTAGCATGGCCAATGCTGTGTATTTGCAAGAGTTCATTCAGGGCAACCATTCTTTCTTGATTAAAAATGTAATCCTCATGTTTGCATTTTCTAGCCGTCAACAAGAAATTGAGGAGAAACTAATAGAGGAAGAAACTGCTCGAAGAGTGGAAGAGCTTGTGGCTAAACGTGTAGAAGAAGAGTTGGAGAAAAGGAAGGATGAGATTGAGCGAGAGGTTCTCCGCAGGGTGGAGGAAGCTAAGCGCATCATGGAAAAACAGTTGCTCGAAGAACTCGAGCGACAGCGACAAGCTGAACTTGCAGCACAAAAAGCCAGAGAGGTAACGCTCGGTCGTTTGGAAAGTAGAGACAGTCCATGGCAAAACTTTCAGTGTCGGTTTGTGCCTCCTGTTCGGTTCAGAAAGAGATGGAATACAGCAAATCTAATTCCCTTCTCGTATAAACTTGCATTGCTGCGAAACTTAATTTCTAGCCTATTCAGAGGAGCTCACTGATACTTAAACAGTTACTCTCCTAAAACCTGAACAAGGATACTTGATTTTTAATGGAACTGACCTACATATTTCAGAATTGTTTGAAACTTTTGCCATGGCTGCAGGATTTATCAGCGGTCCTTTCATTTTTGGGGAAGGGTATTGAAAATCTGTAATGATGTATCCTTCATTTGTTTCATTTTGTTTACCTAGACTGTAAGAGGCTTTTGCCTTCAGTCAGGCAAAAAGCAGGGTCCAGCAGTGAGCTGCAGTACCTGTCTTTAACAAATAGGTTTCTTACTCTTCATTTAAAATGAACATTTTCCTTGAGCATACATTGGACTAATTCTGGGACTTCGAGCGTAAGCCCATCCACGTCTTCACGGAGGATCTATGTCCAGATCATTATATCAGTTTTTAATAACTACTAACAACTCCTTTTTTTTTTCCCTAGAAGTTATAAAAGAGCAGGTTGCCCTTGTCTGAAGTCAAGCTGAACATGTGACTTGGGTTTTTTGTTTTTTTGTTTTTTTTTAATCAGCAGCTGGAGCAGAAGCTGAAAATGTCTTTCTGTGAGACAGTAATTTGCTACTAAAGGCTTTGATGCCTGCCTGCACCAATCATTCCAGGATCCAGAAATTTCAAGGCAAACTTTAAACTGTAAAGGAAATTTGTGCTAAATAGTCATAAGTCTCAAATTCTTCTTTCACTCTGTACCTCCTACACAGTTTATATTAAATTAATATTTTGATTGGCTTACAAAAGGAAAGACAGTAGCAATGAAGCTTCCCCCTTCATACTAAATGTGATTTGACTGTCACGTAACATCTTTAAACAAAAAAAAAAAAACAGAACACTGAGAGTTATAACAAACATTAAGAATGTTAAATTACACTAATTTTTCAAATTTAAACCTTAACTCAGAAGGGACTGAAGTTGAATTTAGATGTCTGTAGTGAGCAAATGCTTCGTGTGTAGAGGTTTTCATTTGATCAGATGGATGAATTTTTTTTTTTTTTTAAAGTATTTTTGCTATTGTCAATGTGATGTGAAGAAGTCCCATCAGTTCTTTATAACGCAGAATAAACTTCCATGCCTGGAGTGAAGTGTGCTAGCTAGTAGCTGGTTACTAGTCATAGTAAGAAGTTTTCTCTTCGTATGCTTGCTTTGTTCGTATTAACTTTTTTTTCTTACACAGACACAAACCTCTGGCTAACTTTAAATCTTCCAAATACTAAAATAATTCGGATATATATTACGTGAACTGAAACACCTCAAAAACTTTCACGCAGTCTTCATACTTACGAGTTGCATAACAGAGTTCCATAAAATTCACCAAGAAAACAACAATTACAAGGCTTTATTTCCTGATCTTGCCTTCCCTGGACTCCTGAATTCCAAGTTCAGACTGCAAATGACAGTTTCAGCTGTCTTAAAATTGTCAAAATATTGAATGTTAAGTCCATTCTCCCCATGAAAGAAGCCCATAGCTCCATGAAGTATGGATTACCATTTGTATTTTTCACTAACAGTAAATGTATTTTTCTTATTAATTGTTTGCCTTAGGAATGATTTACATATTTTTGTTCCTTCTTATCATAAACATCTGCATTCCTCAGCTCAGCCTTCCTTGTATGTTGTTTCTTTATAAATGGTTGAGCTGCTGATGCAGGTATTGCCAAGCTAACAGTACAAATCATTTTAAAGAGGAAGCTGGCGCGTATGGCAGCCGAGGAGCACACTCTGCAGGACACTGGACAAGACAGTAAATATTCAACTTTTAATGCTGATTAAAGGAGTATAGGTAAAGAATACGTAGGTATACTTAATTGGTGAGACAAACTATTCACTTTATTTATATTTTCTATATTACTTTTTAATTTGGTAAATACTATCCAGTTTTTGTAGTTGTCCTTGTTGATTTGTGTGATATTAAAATTCTAGTAATAAATTGTCAGGATTCTATGATTAGGGAGGGTTTAGTTGGTTGCTGTTTGGACTGGGCGGGATGATTTAAATTGAGTACTAGAAAACAGTTTTAGTGGCTGCACAATTTACCGTTGTGAGACAAAATAGGTGGCTGTAAAGCTGCCACTTTAAGTCAGTTCACAAAAGAATTCTGAGGAAGATTAGTGAACATGCAGAAATGAATATTTTACTTTACTAACATCTTGCCCTGTCCTCCCCTTTAGGAAGAAGAGCGTGCAAAGCGTGAGGAACTAGAGCGAATACTAGAAGAGAATAATCGAAAAATTGCAGAAGCACAAGCTAAACTGGTATGTGAAGATGTAGTTAGCAGTTCTGCAGGGAAATACAGGTCCCTTCTTCCTGATTTGCAACACAATTAAAATAAACAAATCAACCCTTTCCAGGGTTTAACTTGTCTGTTGCCGGTTATGTCAGTAGCATTGCTCTCCTTCCCGTGAACATAAGAGACCGGATCCTTAGTAGTAACTCTAGTTCAGGTGCAGTTAATGTGGAGGAAGGCAGCTGCCTTCAGAATTGACAAAGTACATCTTGAAATATCTCTCACAGGGAACACTGAAGTAAGTTTGCAAATATGTCCAGCTTCTAGAACAGAAGTGACTAATTCCATTCTGTTGAGCAGGACAAGTGCAAACTGCATTTGAGACTCGTATAATGTTGCTGTACAAGTGCTGAAAGGCACTTTCAGCCTAAGCTTAAGAGTTCTATGTTATGAAAGTCTAGCTTATGTTGGTCTCCAAGCCTATTTAAGCAGGTGCTTGCCTCTGAGAACATTCAGTATGATTTAGCTGATTCTAATCAATTCATGATAAGCCAAACTAAGCTGCTTCTAAATCCTGATTGAACGCCATTGATTTCAGTTACCCAAGTAATTGCACCTTTTTCAGGTAAAGATGATGCTTCTTAAAGCTCTTTGCTTGAACTACATCTGCTTTAGATCTCTCTGTTCTACCCTTTTACCAACCTCATATGGTGGAAATGGGACAAACAGAAAATTTAAAGTATTAACTGACATAATGAACAAAATAAGCACCTTTGGAAGACTGTTGGAAGAGCTGTAAGAACCATAAGTCAGTGTAAGGAATTGGCTTGTTACAAATCACGTAAAGATGGTTTTGAATTAGGAGGGGGTTTTAGATGGGTTTTGGGGTGGGAAGACCTCTGAAGGTCTGTTACTTCGTGATACTGTGCCTTCATCTGACACGTGACAGGTGTCAGGGGAACTTCTCTATACACACAGTGACTTCCTTAATTAAAATGTCGTTTGCAAAGCAGTGCTGAAAAACTTTGCATGTAAGCACTGAAGATTTTGATGCGTTAGCTGTAGAAAGTTTTCAGTGTTTCTTCTAAACTCAGTTCAAGGAATCATTTTATAAATAGTTTCACTGAAACCAACTGTGGCATCTAGCTTAGGTAGAACTGCTTACATAACTATGCAGGACTGGACCTGTTTGGAAGTTAATACGGACTTGTAAATTGCTCTTATGACTACAAAATATGCTGGCCTAAATTCTACCATTTTCATATATAGGCTGAAGAACAATTGAAAATTGTTGAAGAACAAAGAAAGATTCATGAGGAGAGGATGAAACTAGAACAAGAGAGACAACGTCAACAAAAGGAAGAGCAAAAAATTATCCTGGGCAAAGGAAAGTCTAGGCCAAAACTGTCCTTCTCACTAAAAAGCCAGGATTAAATTGCAACTCTGAACTCTTTAAAGAAAAAAAAGAAACAAAAAAAAAACCAACAAAAAAGCAAAACAAAAAAAAACTTTGTATGGTAGCTTCATGTTGAAGTGGTTTTTTTTTTTCCTCTTTTTTTTTTTTTTTTTTTGGTCTTTTTTGAAAGTCTGGAAAGTTAGCTTGTTCTAATAGGGGCTGTGCTCTGCAATTCTTAATTTTTTTTTAAATTCCATTATGTTAAACCCTTATCAGATCATTGTTGCCTTTTAGAGGGTAATCTGTTCTCATCAATTTTGTTTCTGTATTAGTGGTCTGAAGCAGATCAGGTCACTATGAATGGTGGATGATCTGATAAGGTTTTACTGACCTACGCATCAGAGTTTGACTCTGATAATTGGCAGAACTTTATACTGGGTATTGCTGACTTTTAAAAAAATTTTTTTTTCAAGTCAGTAAATACACGAGTAAATTGCCATAGTATTACTGGACCTCTGTGGTTTATTGTTAAATCAGTGTCCTATGATACTGTCCCATTGTTGCGCTTGATGTTCCTGATACAGGTAAGGAAATAGTTTGTCATTTCTGCTATGAATACATAGGGAGAGAGTTCAGTATTGTCTCTGTTAGATTTGTTTTTATTACATTGACAGCATTCAACCAGCGTTCCCCATTGTGTAAATAAACCAATTTGCTGAATAAAGTGAAAGTCTTAAATTCATATGTTTAAGTAAATTTTTTTTAGTACACTTCTATAAACAGCTATGAATGACCATTCACATTATTAAATTCAAGACTATAGTGGCATTTTTTTTATTTTGCTTTAAACTATTGTGGCTTCTCCTACTTATAATGCAAAATTACACACAGTACAAAATCCCTGCAGTTGTGAATGTTTTTGATGGCTGCTGCTGTTTTCATGAATGTTGGTTTTTATTCTGACAGAGACTTATTTCAGCTGTAGTATCATGTTTAAACAGCTGTTTGGCTTACTGCACCCAGACCAATACTTCAATATCTAATCCCTTTCAGTTTACCTCATAATATAGTATATTGTATAAGTTAAGGTCATTTCCAGATAATGAATCTGATGGATCCTAAAGGATTTAAAAACGGAAGGTTTTTTTCCCAGCGGACTGGACCGGCTAGCATACTTGAAGTGAAAAACAGAAAGTGAGATTCTGTCTAAATTACTGTTTTAGCCAGAAAGCAACTGTTATACAGATCTTGAATGTTATCCATTTATATATACAGGTTTTATTTTGAAAAAAAGGAAACTACAGATTGAGAACTATATATAAAAGTCCCCTTTTTGTACATAATTCTTCTACCAAAACCTGGATTACTATAGCTTGTCCAGTTCTAAAGCTTCCTTTTTCCTGTCGGTAATGCAACATCTGTAGTAACCATAAAATGAAAGTTACCAGTTGTTGCCTGAGCGTTTGAATGTCACTGGACAAAGTTGGAAATAATTCCCAATATTCCCAAAGGATCTGTTTCTGTAGATTTGGCAAATGAAATGTGGGAGCAAGCTGAGTGTGCCACTGAAAGCAGTATTCAACGTGCTTTGTATGCAACCTGGGCTTGGGGGCAGACTGATGTGTATCGCTGTGTCCGGTATGTCAAGAGAAATGTGACGACAGTAAAATACCTACACTATTACTGTACTTAAATTTGTCTATATATTGTATTACAAAAGAAGGTTGAAGGTTGCTTGATGCATAAAAACAAAAGCTGAAGCCAAATAAATCGTGTACGTGACCTGTTGGCAGGAGCAGGCTGTATTTAAAGCTCAACTGATACCTGTATTTCTAAACCAGAAAACATCCCCTGTTCCTTTCTGAGAAACAAGCTATTAAAAGTCAATACTCAAAACAGACCTATGCATTTTTGTTTCCTCTTCTAAAAGCAAGAAGCTAAGTTTTCCTGCGTGCAGCTGTGGTAGCGAGCATTTTGGTCTACATCACTGATGTGCTGCTAAATGGTAGCATTTGTTCCTTCTGCTTCCCGTTGCATAGGCTTAGACTTTTGAGAGGTTACTCTCAATCACGCCTTTAGGACTTCTGCATGGACAGAATGTCCAAATTAAATCACCCCTTCTGCCATGCCACGCCTCCCTACCTGTGTTTCCTTCCCCCTGCCCTCAAAAAAGGAAAAACAACTACATTTGTTGTTGGCTGGGACAGAAGTTCAGCTGGAAGAAGCCACTCTTCCCTGCCCGTAAAGCTCGCTGAATTTCCTAGCCTTTTGTAGCGCTGGCTGGTGCGGGTGGGCATCGCATTTGCATTTTTCTCAGGTTTTTCTTTCTTTTTAAGATGACTGTAGGATTTCAGGGATGCTGTTGGTTTCGGGGAGCATAAAGAGGTGTGTGCAGTTTGGGAGGGTGGTAAATTGACATTTGATGATAAGAACTTGGGATGTTCTTATATTGCCTTAAAACTTGATACCCATCTAATGTGAAGCAGGTTAGAACGTAGACTGATACTTAGGTTGTGATTAAACCCGGTATGAGCTCTGTGGGTTTACATGAGGATATTAACCCACCTAGAAAAACTGCTGTTAGAAATGATGTTGGGTGTTTAATTTTTATGGCATTACAGTTTGAAGTTATAACTTCAAATTTTGATTAGACCATTTTTGGTTTTGGAGGCTTTTGGGTTTGGGTTTTTTTTGAGGGGGGTTGGGGTGTCCCTATCGGGCAGAGGCAGGACGGAGCGGAAGGCCTTGCAGCAGTATCCTAGCCGTGCGCTATTACTTTGGAGATTCGTCAAACCGCCCTGTGAACTTCCGGTGTTCACCATCATCGTTTTTCCGAGCACAAGCGGAAAGCTGGCTGCTGGTGGAATGTACTGGCGCCCTCAAAGCTTAGCAAAGGAGAGGCCATTGGGTTGGCGAGGCATCTGAGCTGCCAAGCGACTGCGTGCCTACGCGTAGACAGGTATGTCGGTGTTGCCTTACGAAAGTGTCAACGCTTCGTCCGCTCCTATCTTGTCTTGAAGAGGAAAGATCTATCTCCCTTGTCTCTCCTTTTCTCTTAAGCTTTGTGCCACCTCATACACCTCACCCTTTCTGTTGCCCTCACTGACTTGGTGATCGCAAGCCCCTCTTTTCTGATGCTATTAACGTGCCCTCTTAGGGATTGTTTTGAGCTTCTGCGCCATTTTTTGCATGTACACCAAATATGAAGGTCATGACTCACTTCTGACTGCAGGAAGTGTTCAGAGTGCTTGGTGATGTGTTGCCCCTTTGGCAAGCAGGGGGGAAATGTTTAGCTCTGCTGTCCTGGTTTCAGCTGGGATAGAGTTAATTTTCTTCCTAGTAGGTTGGTAGGGTCTCGGCTCAGAAGGAATTCAGGTGAAATTCAAGTTGATAAATGCCTTCCAGTTTGCGTTGCGGAGGTGATGTATTTTGGAAGAGAAGTGTGGAGCTGCCTGTGTGCCTAAGGCTCATTGCGAGGCAGGAGGATATGGTCGAAGTGCCCAGGCTGGTACAGTTTGGGAACCAACAGGCCGGTGCAGCTGGAGCTGAACCATGACTTCCACGCGCCTCTGTTGCGTTTTCGTCTGAAGTTACGTTTCAGTGTTATCCCCCTCTCCCCATCCCGCTGTTTTGTTAGCCAACCGAAGAGTGCTGAGCCTCTGTTGACATTTCCATGCTGAACAACCTACTGCTTCCTTATCACCTTCCCTGGGCTGGCACGTAGAACCGAGGGTTATGCTGCCTCAGCGGTCAGCCCCCGCGCAAGGCGACATAAACCCTTACAAAAGGCTGGCCGTGTCGTAGAGGTTTGATCCCCCGTCTTGGTTCCCACCCCACCACACCTCATTGCAGATGGCAAATTAACCTAAGATTTTTTTTTTTTTTTTTTCCAGAGACTGATACTGAGAATCGGTGTAAAAATAAGCCAAACGGAGAATTAAAACGCACGGTTAGGATATACCAACTTCTTTTCTGATTTTTACTACGAGGCTGCTTGACTTCTGTGGCTGTATTTAGGAGGAGCCAGGCTCATTTTCTAAGAAGCTATGGTTAACCAAAATTACAGACGTGGAGAAGGCAAACGAACACCTAGGTGTATACTCACTCCACCATAAGTGCAGAAAATGCATTGTTATGGTGTGAGTGGTATTTTAGGAGCTGTTTTAAGTATCCGGCACACTTGGCCTTTTGTACAAACAATAAACAATCCATTTAAATCAGTAAGCGTCAATCATGCGATCATTTGTCTTTATTAAATTTAGCAGTAATTGCGTCTGTTGAGTTATCTCATTTCGCCTTTCAAAATGGGTAAATTTTCAAGTAAAGATGAATGAGGGTGGGCTTTTCCACTTAATAAAAAAAAAATCTCATGTCCCGTGTATTCTCATTGCTGATGTTTAGACTGATGTTTAAAAGGGAATATGGGATTGTGGGCCCGATCGGGATCCACTCAGACCAGCTGCCTTTTTGTTACAGATTTCCTAAAATCAGAGCCAATATCCGTATAATTATTGCCCGCATCGCTGTCGGAAAGAAGCAGCGAAACATGTTACTCGGCGGTAAATCCATTTTTTTGCTGTAAGGCCGGCTGAAGTACAGGAAATAAAAGGTTTAAGCGGTGCAAATGTCAGAGTCCTGTTTTTTCCCTGAAAAAAGGGGGGAAAGGCTCGCTGGCCCCGTCCGTCCATCCGTCCGTCCGTCCGCCCG
>NW_009259694.1:970613-971627 GCF_000687185.1 Egretta garzetta | reverse complement strand
GCTCCGTCCCCGACTCCGCTCGGCCCGCAAGTAACTCCCCGGCGCAGAAAGCGCCCCCCGCCCCGGAGGATCGGTCCCTCGGGCAAAAAGTGCGACCCGAGAGGAGTAGCCACCGAGCCCGCCTTTCTTTGGATGTCTGAACCTTGTTGCTTGGGTTATCTCGGAGATAAGTTCCCGTCTTTTCCCCAAGGTTCTTACTTAAAAAAGTGATTTCATTAACGCGGATTTTTATACACCTACAGCGGGCATCAGTAGGATGCTGGAGAGCAGAGTAAACCAGCTGTATTTACGTAAAATGATTAGCCGCTGGACAACCGGAGTCGAGTGATATATTTAGCTCCGGGAGGATATTTTCAGACAATACCAGGGCTCTTCATTTCCTTCGGTTTACTTAAAGCAAGGATACGGAGAGTTAGAGGTCACAGTTTACTCACAGCTTTTACAAAACACCGCTCGTAACCTTTTGCTTCAAAACAAACAGAAGCAGCAGCAGCACAAAATTAAGGCAAACCCTACTTTACGCCTCCCTGTTGCCAGAAGCGTTTCTCAGGGCTCAGCGTTTACATCGGCTCGCGACTGGATCCACACCACACATTTGTTTAGAAGTTTTAATAATGAAGTACTTTCCTCCCCTGGCTGGCGAAGCTCTCCTTTGGTGCCCCTCGATGTGCATAGATACCCAATCTCCGTCTCCCACTCGAGCGCTAAGTTTCCGTCCTGGGAATCGGATCCTTTTCCACCAAATTGCATCGCCGGATCTGCAATTCCTTCCTCGCTGCAAATTAAATTTAATTAAGCAGTTTACTTAAAACGTATTCGATGTTTTGTGTGAAAAGCAAACCGATTTCCTTGTTTCCTCGAGTGGTAGATTTCATTAGAGAACTACCAAACACAATTAACACAAAATCTATGGGGCGTTTTGAGCGCGCCTCGCATCCCCTTTTCCTTCTGCGGCGAGCGGGAGGAGCGGTCTCTGCCAGGCAGGGCGGCGGAGGCTGAAACACCCGTTTGGTT
>NW_009259694.1:970044-970458 GCF_000687185.1 Egretta garzetta | reverse complement strand
AGCAGGGAAATAAATTACAGTGCCAGTCGTTTGCCTTATAAGGGCTTCTTCGCGTTCGTCTAAAAGCCGAACGAGCACCACCACTAACCCCATTTTTAAGTAAATGCCCATATTTCTTCGGGAATAAAATTAAACGAAACTGGCTCGCTATTACCGTCTTTTGTAGCACGTTCTTTGCATGCCTTAACTAAAAGGCGGGGAAATGACAGAACGCGCGCCGTAATTTCCCGGGATTTGACTTTTAATCCTTTCTGCAGAGACTATTTTGGCAAGAAACCCCTCCTGGAAGAAATTCGGCAGCCCCCCCTTCATTTCACAGGAGCGACTATGACCGTTCAGCCGCCGAACAGCTCTCGGCGCGGGGCTGTCCCGTCCCCATGTGCCACCCCCCCGGTCCTGTCCCCCCCGCCCCGG
>NW_009259694.1:968480-968888 GCF_000687185.1 Egretta garzetta | reverse complement strand
TCCTCCTCCTCCGCGCTGGGCTCCGCGGCGGCGCAAGTCCCACGCCCGGCTTTCCTCCTCCTCCTGCCTCCGCGGCGCGCACTGCGGATCTCGCAACGGGAGAGAGAGGGACCTTCTGACGCTGCGACCGCCCCCCGTTTTGGTTGTTTTTTTTAAATTATTTTATTTTTTAAATTATTTTTTTGTTTTTGCCCCCTTCTTCTTTCCCTGCTCCGCTCCGGGGTCTTTGCCGGCGACAAGGACAGCAGTGCCCCCCGGGGAAGCCGGAGCCCTGCGGATGCGCCTCCCCGGGACCGGGGGAGCTGACTCTCGGAGTGGATTTATTGACTCGCGGTTGCTTCCGAGCTCCCCGAAACAGCCCGGGCTGGTGCCCGTGCGGATTGCAAACTGCAGGGAGCAGTGAGAGAG
>NW_009259694.1:967679-968297 GCF_000687185.1 Egretta garzetta | reverse complement strand
AAAAAAAAAAAAAAAAGAATTGAAAACCCCCTTTGGCTTTGATGAACTTTTGGTGAAGCACAGAGACCGAATGTGTCTCGCCCGCTGCCGGCTCCCCCAGTGCTTGCCCCGGGGGCAGCCTTCCCCCCCCCCCCTTTTTTTTCCCCCCCCCCCCTTCTTTTTTTTTTCCTTTTTTTTTTTTTTTTTCCCCCCTCCTCCTTCTCACGCCAGCCTTAGACACTGTGAACGTGTATGGCGCACTGGATCCAAATGGGAGTTGGCAGTTTGAGTGGCATCTTCCAAGGCAGCCGGGAGACCCCCAGTAAGAGGAAGGACTGAGGCGTTTGCATATATATTTTTTTGTCATTGCTGTTGTTACTTGGGAGGTAGCTTGGATCTTACCTCGCAGGAGAATTCCCTACATGCCAGCGGCATACATGACTCAGTAGATCTGCTTTGCAGCTCTCGCCAAGTGCATCGTCGACCCTTCGCGTGTGATCTTTACATTATTTTTTTTTGTTTCTTTGTGTTAAAATTTCTTCCTTCCCTACCCGTCGTCCCGGCTGTTGGGATACCGGACCCGCCCTGTGCTCGTTGCCGCTCAGGTGCGGGGAAGCCGCCCGGCGGAGGTGGAGAGGC
>NW_009259694.1:960712-967247 GCF_000687185.1 Egretta garzetta | reverse complement strand
GGAAGGGAGGAGTGGGTGGGCGGGTGGGTGATGCTCCTCAACTTCTCCGCCTGCAGCTGGAGGCTCATCCCCTGGTCCCCAGCGAAGTTACATCTGCTTACAGCAGGGCTAAATTTGGTTGTGGAGCTGATGGTATCGAGGCACATGTCAGTGAGTAATGAACTAAGCGCTGCCCATCACGCAAACCAGTCAGTGTCATTCTCCATTCAGAAACCCAGGCGAAAAAGTACATTCGTTCCCAGGCTATCCAAGCACGCTCTTAAAATAGAAGCGTAGCCTTTGGAAACCTTCTTAAACAGATGAAACGATTGCTGTTAGGAAGAGGAACTTTTTGGGAAAGTGGGCCGTCTTTCTAAGGAGCAATCTGAGTCAGTGGTGGAAAAACTACTTCTACTTCTCCTTTTGTCCCCTTTCATTTTGACGTGCAAAATAAATTGGCTTTGTGCAGTTGTGAAATCCTTCGAACTTGTGGGATTAAACCCGCTATTTTAGAAAACAAAAGTCACGATAGGACGAAATAGTCTGTAACAAGTTTAGGAAGTTTTACACCAAAACTAGGTTAAAATAATTTTTTTTAAACTCGTGTTACATATTCAGTTATGGACATTTAAAAGGAAACCACATGAATTTAGGATCTCACGTTAAGTCCAGTAAGTACGCGGCTTATTTTCCCAGGGGACTTTGTAGGGGAAATGTTAGGTAGTGATGAGACAAGAAGAATGGAGTATTTCTTCAATCTGGGATTAATTCTGTGTAGGTGGCAGGCTCTCCAGGAGTTTGGTGAAGACTTCAAAGTTTGAACTGGGAGTAGCATCCCAAGTTTATCAAGGAGCCTCGCATTGCAGTCATCGTTCCCTACCGTTGTTCACACTGAAAGAAAAACTCACTGCAGGTTTCTGCCAGTATTTTTCAATAATGGGCATATTTGCTGTATTCCTGTGAGATTTCTTTACAGAAAAGTTCTCTAATCTTTTTTCTTTAAAAAAAAAACAACACCAAAACAACAAAAGGAACTGACAGGAATTGCTGTGGACTGCTCAATTCAGTGTTTTTATTCTTAGCACTGCGTGACAAACGATCATTTTATACGCGCACCAGGTGGGAAGCTGGTTAAAATAAAAGGAAGTTTAGCTCCAGCCTCTGGCTCTGCACTTTTATGATGCTACACAGCTAAAGCTTTTCTTTGGCTTAAGGAAGGTACAGCGTAACATGTGAGAATAAAGCGACCTGGCCGGTTGTAAAGCGGGGGTTTTATACTGCTTTTGGATTCTCAGAAGCCAAAGGCTAGCAGCCGGGGTTGCATTGCACCAGTGGGCCTGCTGTGCTGGTGGAAAACAGGCTGGGCCCAGCCTTGGAGGAAGGGGAAGGCTTTTGCATCCCCGGCCCATGGTGGATTTATGCCTACAGAGGTCACTCTTCCAATGCAGAAGAGCCCGTGCTGCTCTGGCCTCCCCTCCGCCTGCTCCAACCTGCTCTCCCTTTTTTGACTTACCTTGGTAGCTGTTATTATTAGCCACCAGTGAAATGAAAGTATCCCAGCAGCTGAATTCAACCCACCTTCCAGTGCCTGGGGATACCCTGCCTTTATCAAATAAAAGCTGTGTTTCCATTTGGCTAATTCCAAACTGTTCCGGCTACAAAAAAAAAGTTTGAATGTTGTTAATGGTAGATCTAATGATAATATCTAATTACTTTTTCAACTTAAACGCATGCTTAAAAATAGGTTGTGCTGTTGATGTAATTGAGTTTTCTTGAGTGATTCATTGAGGCTTAATCACCACAGTGAAGAAGCACGCTATTAAAATTAGTCTTTTCAATTGCTGGGGCTAGTGATTTATAGGCCACTTGGAGGCCTGTAGTTTGAGGAAGCTTGCAAATGCATTACCGATATTGCTGCCGGTGAGACAGCTCCGCTTCTCCAAGCAGGATTTCTTGCTAATTCTTGTCACAATTGTTTGCCTGAAGGATATGGGAATAATTTCTCCTTAGACGAGGTTGTCCTCGCTCTGGATTCAAGCTGAATGTTTGCCTGAGAAGTAAGCTGCTGAGTGGATCTTGGCGTAGTATAATAATAAAGCTCCTTTTTAGGTTTGAAATAGTAACAACCATCTTTGGTGCCGGTTAATTTATTCAGGGAAGCTGTGCATTTAAGTCTATTGAAAGCCTCAGCACATAAATCTGCTGAACAGGTAGGCAATTAAATGCTGGGAGAAGTTGTTAGGTTAATATAAAGTACGAAATAATAAATTCTAGGTTAAGGGGAATGTATAAACTGAATTGGTTTTGCACTGAAGTTTAGAGGTTATAATAAATTCTAGCAGGTGGCTGGGACGGGGAGCATGCAGTAGCTGTGTGAAGGCAGAGCTCCCTCCCCTCTTCCTTTCCCTTTTGAGAGATCCGCTTCCCTTGCCTCGACAAAATCGTGAGAGGTGTTTTTTCAGTGACATACAGAAAATAATTATACCTGTGACTTTATTGCTCGGGAGGTCAAACGTCATCGTTGCCAATGGTTTTGGTAGACTTTATAGACTTCTGCATCTGAAGAACCTTTGATCTCATGATCTTGAAAACCCAGAGGGAAATTACACTGTAGACTTTAACTCCTGTTGACACTTTTTAATGGGGGACTTTTCTGCCTGCGTGTTTTCTGCCAAGACAAACAACGCAGACAGATAGCACGGATCACCTCTGTTTTACCTCGCAAGGGCTCAGCGCCGCCTCTGACACACAGGATAGCAGGTAGCATTACCGGGGCACCCTTCAGTTACACGCTAGAGAAATCTCATCCCAAAAAACGTTGCTGATGTCTCGAGCATCACTGTCCCTTCGTGCTACAGGCCAGTGAGCAAAGCAGCTCCCCTTGGTGGCATGTGGAAGGCTATCCTCACAAGAGCAGTGCTTGGTGCCGATTAACTTAGCTTGCATAGCTGTTTTTTCCTCTCCCTCTGATATAACCAGTTACACATGGGATATTTCACAGCCCGTCTCTGAATGAATGCTGATGTGTCAGAAACTGAGAAAATAAAACTACAATTGATGACCCTGTTAAATGGTCTATTCAGTGGCATATAGACTAGTCTGCTTCTCATTGTATCTGAAATTCTTATTTTTGTAGGTAAACAAATGCACATTCACTGCCGGCTGAATAGCCCCTTGAACTATGCTCTGCAGTTTGCATTTGGGTTAATCTTGTCGGTTTTAATATAGAGAGGAAAAAAGGAGAAAGCACCAGGGGTGGAATTGTTAGTGCTTTCACATCCACATTCCTCACATTTTGTCAGGATGATAAACTGTAGGTAATGGACAGCCGTTGTTTCGCAGGACAGGCGAGCCAGCTGGGGCACAAAGAGCTTGCTAAAACGATATCTCACAACATGTTTGGGAGCCTCTCGGCTAGACAAGAATTTATCTGGGGAGCCCTGTGTCATGGGACCGTACTTCCTAACCTCAGCAATTACAGCTTCAAGCTGAAGAAACAGGAGCGGGAGGTTAAAATGATTTAAACACACGCTCCTAAATTGTTCCCAAAACATAGCTGTTGACACTTGGCATGCGAAGGCAAGGAGCGCGTGGTGGCTTCCAGTCCATGTGATATCTCTGGCGTTCATAGCCAGGTCTCCAAAGCACAAGTGAATTAGTGAAATGAATTCAGAACAAACTGGAGGCCGAGTTCTTGAGCTGGTTATTTTCCCCAGCCTTTTATACATGGCATATAATTGCTGTATTATTTATAGTAATTATCTTAAAGCGTGTTATCTGTAAGCTGTGCTACGTTATTTCACTTCGTTTAATGAAGTAATTGCCTTTAGAAAGGCAGTGACTAAAAAAAGTCAAGCTAAAATCACTTAAGTTCTCCTTCTTCCCACACACAAGAATGCCTCCCTCTTTTTTTTTTTTTTCTTTCTTTTTTTCTTCCCCCCCCCACCTCCCCCTCTTTCTCCTGTAAGGAGATAGCATTGCTTTAGGTGTGACGCTGGGGATGGTCTCAAATTCGGCCAAGGTGGCTGTAATGGGAAGCCAGCGGAGGGCCCGGGGTGCCTGCAGCGATGCGCTGGGTAAGACAGGGCCTTCCCGGCCTGCGCACCAGCCGCAGCCAGGGTTGCTGCTGGGGCTTTTTTTTTTTCCCCCTTCTTTTTTTTTTGGGGGGGGGGGGGAGAATCTAATCTCTCTGTGCCGAGCAACCTGCTGTACTTGAAATTGCTTGTTGCGAATGAGAAGAAAGTGTTCTTCTGAGGAGAGGAAAAAAAAAAAAGCATTGAAATGTTCCTTATCTGTGCCTAATGTCTGCCTGCCTTGGCTGCTGACATAAAGAAACCTGTTTTTCTGGTCATTTATCATACATCTACATGGATTTGCTTATGAGCTCATTCTTTGCAAGGCGTTGTGGAAACTTAAATAGGAATGTTAAACTGCTTGAAATATTTTCATTAAAATATGCGCTGCCACAGAATATAGACTTTTAAGCAGAACGCTGTGAGAAGAGTTGGGGGGGGCGGGGGGAGGAGTTGCATGAAAAGCAGAGGAAGGGAGGATGGCAAATGGACAGTGTTAGAAGAGCTTGGAAAAACTCCTGTGGCTTCTTTTTCTCTTTAAAGCCAGGGAACACAAAGACAAACGCAGTTCAGCCTTTCTCCCATGATGGAAAATGTAAACCGTTGACACAGCTCCCATGTTTAACTTGTTTAATTCTCATTTTAAATTCAGTACTATACCAGCCGTGTGAACTCTGAAGATTTCTTTAGTAATCCATTTTGTAGTTCCGAATCAAAAACAAAGTGAAAAGGTCTGACACAATTTGCTTTTATTTTTAGGCAAATCAACCCTGGTCATAGTTAATAAGGGGATTACAACCCAGACTAGGTCTTTACAGATGTAATGTAAATCAAGGGCAGAGTATAAAGAAACTGATCCCTTTTGATTGAAGTATGGTAAAAAGGCATAGAGAAACTAGCAGCAGTAATCTGATTGTATGGCAATAAAACCACCATTTTCTGTCTTTCAGATAAAAATAATGTGGTAAATCCATGCAGTTCATAAGATGTAAAGGCAGATAAAGGGTGATGCCATGGCAACATATAGATTAGCTTGATGTTAGAAATGACACGTCTCTGAAAGGGGTGTTAGAAACTAAGGGCCTTGCTCCGGGCTGTAAGGTATTATGTGAGAACCGCACAAAACTTGGGGGCCGGGATTAGAAAGTATGAAAGGCCTACTTGTGGCTTGGGATGGTTAAAGCAGTAAAGAAAAGCTGCTCAGTTCTTGCTCATTGGTGGCGTATAATATGGTAAAGATAGATTTCATTTACTGCTTTCTGCCGAGACGGGGACTGATTAAAACTTGAGATGGCTGCGATTGTTAGGTGTGGAAGATTTTCCTTTTTAACTCCTGCCCTAGCAGTGGCCTTTCTGAAGAATTAGCCGCACTTGGGGGTTTGTTGCCTTAATCTATTTGGGCTTCGGGCAGGAGCACGCTGGCAAGGAGCAGAGAGCAGAAGGGGCTAGGTAGGACGGGGGTTATCTGGAGAGAAAACAGAGACCTTTCGATTTCAGCTGTGTTTCAGGCGGTGGTCCCCATCTCGCACTCCATGGGAGCAGCAAAGCTGAACACGCTGCGTTGCCTGTGCCTTGGCCAGGTGACGCTTCGTCATCATCCCTTGTGTCTCCCATCCTGCAAGAGTACAGAAGAAAAAAGAACAACCCCACAAACCAACCAGCATCCATTCCTGTTTACCAACACGGCTGCAGATAACCAAACTGATCTGGCTTAGTCTCTAGGTGGTATTTATTTCCGAAAGGGCAGGCTGAAATCTGGAGATGAATGAGATCAGCACGGTCCCCACCCCCCCCCCCCCCCCCAGCTTCAAATCATTGGGATGAGTTTGCTGTCGGCCCCTTGAGTTCAGCCAGCAGACAATTTAGCCATTGTTTTGTCATTTATTCTAAGCGATCTGCAGCTGTAAAGGTAGTAAAACCTCTCTCTCCCCCCCTAGTGCAGCTACTTGGATTCTTTTCTTCTTGCTTTTTCTCTTTTTAAGAGAAGCCTTCCAAATAGTTAAGACCTGGTTTTCTACCCAGCTGACAACCGTAAACACCCACAACTTAAAGTCAGCATTACATCGCAGATCAGGGGGGTAAGATTCAAACGAGAAATATTTACTTTATTGCCTGCTCATTTGTCTGCTAAAGGGGGGGCGGGGGGAGAAAGCACTCTGCATTTGTTAGGCAGAGTCTAGACATAAGGGGAAGAAATACTGAAGCCTACAATAACAGTTGTGTCTGTCTTTAGTGGGAATAAGCCTGGGATGAGCTCGGCAAAATGGAATTCATGCTGTTTGTTTGGCAGTGGCTCGGACACTTTTTAAGGGTTTGGGGTTTTTTTCCCATTTTCTGTTTTTTCTTTCTTTTTTTTTTTATATGAAGATGTTAATTACATGCTTGAATTTATCATTCTTATCCTACCCCATAGTAAGCTGGAAGGCTTCACAATTCTGCCTGAACAGGGAACTCCAGAACCCAAACTGCCAAGCTGCCGATGC
>NW_009259694.1:934997-960659 GCF_000687185.1 Egretta garzetta | reverse complement strand
AGAAGATACGGGGCCTGAAGTGCTCAGATACGTTTCCTCTCTCGCAGCTTAACCTTCACAAATCCGTATCAAAAGATCCGATTCATTTGCTGAAAATTCTCCAAAGCGCCGGGGCACCCTCATCTAATTTACAGGCCGGTCACATCCGAGCACCTTGCATTCTGCATTTGACAATGATTGCTAATGGGCCATTCAACTAAAGTATTTGCTTGTTAACAGGGAACAGAGCATGATAAATGTCCAGCAAGCTTGCGGCCTCCTTCAGCTTTTCAAATGCAGACTGGTGCATATTTATGGCAGGCAAATGACAAAGAGGGAAGCTGAATTACCCTGGCCTTATGCTTTCGGGTGGGGAGGCTTTGAGCAAACGAGCACGTTGGGCCCAGCGTGTTTCTGAAAGCCAAGCCACGGAAACAAAATGGCAGAACAAACCGCAGGTCTCCCCGTGCGCCTCCGCCGGCGAGGACAGATAGGTCTTCAAACCCCAAGCTATCAAGCGTGCACACCCCGCTGCCCTAAACTTGGGAGTGTGTCTTCTGTGTCATTTTGAGTTATTTCTTATTTTTTGGGGGGGGGGGGTGTGTGTGTTTCTTTTGGTTTGGGTTTTGGATTTTTTTTTTTTTTTTTTCTTTCGGTGCTTTTAAATTCGTGTATAAACTTAGCCCGATTTCCAAAAGTCTTCAAGCAAGCTTAAATGCAGAATTACAATAGCTGATTTTAAATTCCATATTTGAAAACGTCATTCAATGTTTCGCATTTCTAGTTGCAAGTAGCTAAAACATGTTCAAAGCTTCTGTCTAGCTCCCCTTCAGCTCCATGAAAATACCTCCAGTGATTTCAGTGAGTACTACATTAGCCTGCAAGGGCTTGACATTGTAATTGTTTTTTCATTCTAGGCAAGATTTTCATTTTCTTACAACGAACAAAATCTGTCATTTTACTCGAGGAAGGAGAACATCTAGATTCTTTTTTTTTTTTCTTTTTTCCTGTTAACTGTGATGCAGAGAACTTTCCTTTGATGTGATTATAGACGTTGTCAAAGACAGAGAATAAGGGCAGGACCTCTATCTTTTTTGGCAATCCTGGCCAGCCAACACCCAGTGTTTATTGCGGTATCGGCATGGTAATTATAATGCAGCTGATTTAAACTTTGATGTAATAGTCTATGCTTTCTTCTGGTTTTAAACATAGGTTCCAAGCCAAAAAAGATAAAGGCTGGTAGAGGATTATGTTGCTAGGTGAATCATTCCTGGTGTACGGCATATACATAACTATGAGATGGGTTTTTCTACCTGTAGCGTTCTTTTTAGATGTCTGGTGGTTAATGGCTAAAATAGGATTTACAAAACTTTATTTAGTAGGATTCAGAGCTGTGTACACTTGAAGGAATAATCAAGTTTCACACGTGTCAACGGAAAATGAGAAATTATATGGCTTGTTTTCCACAGGAGGACAGGTTAGATGGTGGAATGATACGTTAGGCTGAAAAATCTGTGATGCCGCGAGTTACTTCTTGCTGTTTTGTTAGCTTTTGTTTGAATAGTGCATTTACTTAGGTACCTAAACCAAAGAACAGCGGTGGGAAAGGTGAACAATGCCATGTAAAGGGAAGTGCATGTTAAAGCTAATAAGAGGGATTTTAAATTTATTATTATTATTATTATTATTATTATTAGTTAAAGCCCAGTCGCAATTGAATGGTATTTTATTTTGGATTGGGAGTTCTGCCAGACTCCAGCCTGTCAGAGCTGAGAAGACTCAAATCAAGTCCAGGCCTATTTCTGCAGCAAACGGGAATCCTGGCTCCTTGCCTGTGGATTCATTCAGGAAGGCCCATCTGGCTTTTGATGTTCTGCAAGTTTGAAGCAGTTTGTTTAAGGAACCTATGCAGCGAGCACTGGTGAAAGCACACATAACTGTGCTTCTGACTCTTGGAGTGGTGCATCGTTTCGCATTTTCATTTTTGCTGGTGCCTGCCATCTGCTTACCTACTGCCTGAGCAGCAGTTGGTTTCTATACCTGACTGGATAAAAGTGTAAATTTGGAGTTGGGAACATCTTGACTCCTTTTGAGGACTTGCAATCCCATAGCATTCACTGTCCACACTTCAGTTGCTTTCTTCATGTTTAATAAATTTCAGTTTAGTTCAGAAGCAGTCTAGCTTAATCACTGCACAACACTTGACTTTTTTTGGGGTTTCTATTTCCAAGCTATATAGATTAGCTAAACAGGGAAGGTCACGTTGGCAGGCAAGATTACTAGTCTGCGTGATAAATATTGTAAAAGGGACGTTTTTTAGTGGTGACTCTTGTTTCTTCTACTTTTTATCAGACCATTTTCAGGCACTTTTTGAAGAAAAACAAACCCCAAATCTTTGTAAATGTATTGCTTATTGTAGTCTTTGTAGTGTGACAGCAAGGCGAGCAGGACTGCACTGCGCGCCTAGGGCCTGATTCAGGAAATGGTCCTTAATTCAGAAAACCTCATGTTAAGCATGAGCTGAATGCTGAATATTTTTGCTGAAGCGGGACGAATCTAAGCATGAGCTGTCTTGAACCAAGGCCAGAGTGAAAAGGGGTTTGGGGGTTGGACAAACACATTTCTCTGAAGCTTCATTAGTTTTTGGGTTTTTTTAATATCAGAAAATGATGTCAGAAGCTACAGCCCTGTCTGCACTTGGAGCAAGTCTTAATTTTCGTGTAGCTTGCCAGCAGTCAGTGTAGCTGTACCAGTGGTGATCTCTTGTGCTGGCTGGGACAGCTTGAGCAGGTCCATCAGCTTTGCTCCTGGGGGTCTGGCTGCACCGGTAGCAATGATGGTACCAAGTTTTCTGTGCTTTTGCTTGCAGTTCGGTGCAATGCCAGCAGCACGTTTCCACTGATGACTGATCTGCTGAGAGCGACCCAAGAGCTGTTCCCAGGAGGATTCCAGGTTACCCCCCTGAGAGATAACCCAGTTTGCAAGGAGCGCAGGGGCTGAGCCTCCCTGTGGTAGAGGCTGAACAAGATGCCCGTGCTCTCGCAGGGTTAAAATGGAGTGGCTGGAGCTCCTGCTGTCCCCAGATGTCTGAACCCGTCTTGATGGGCTCTTCCACCCTAGGCAGGGATATCCCACCTAGTGATGAATGCACTTGTGGACCTTTACTGGAGTTTTTAAACTACTCCAGTGTCAGTTTAGCTTAATTTGAGAGGCTCAGACCTGCAGTGGGCCAAAAGCTGGTTCTTGGTAGGTCAGATACTGCTACTGCCTTGGAGGTGGCAGTGGCTGCCCGGTTTTATTTTGCTTCTGAAAGTCAGTCAAACTTTGGAAAATTTGTATTTAATGTATGAACGTAGGATCTCCATGCTTGCGAGTGGCTGAATCTTGGGTTTAATGTGAGATGCAAGTGCAGACTGACCGTAGATTCCCACTTGGATTTTTGCTCCAGGTCGTTTTCTCCCATCTGAAAACTGTCTTTCTAATATAAAGAGGAAAGGGGTGCAGTATAGGAGTGGTGGAGAGCTGTAACTGGATTCTAAAAACCTTTGCATGACAGTGACTTGCCCAAATATGTTTGGGTTGCCATACAATGCTGTTATTGATTTGGCATAACTTTTCCTGCAAGTTGTGAGTTAACAACTTGTTCTGCTTCCAGTGTTTACTTATGCAGGCAAATGGTATGCAGTAATATATTTTCTAACAACTGCAAAGCAGCTGAAATTTTTTCTTTGAATTTGAGATATAATCACCGATTATTAATGTCTCATCAAGTAACAAGACAGTCCCCGCCCTCTTTTATAGACTTTGCTTGGAGCATGTCTTGGAACAAGACTGTACAGGTGCGAACAAATTGTAGTTAAGAGAAGGAAGACTGCAGACTTTGGTTAGTATCCTTGTATTGTGGCTGACATACAAGATTTGTTTCTGTAATAGGAATGGTGGAGAAGAGCACAGAATAGCACAGCAATAGAACAATCTGGTTTTATTGTTTCTTTCTGGTGATTTACAGTGCCCTTTTTGAAAAGTAGTTCTTTGGCACATGCCAGCTGCTCTCTGTTAGCTTTCTGAAAGCAAAGACTTTAGTGACTTGTGTAAGAAGCACACATGGTTTGGTTTGACTTTCCGTTCCATGCTAACTACCGCTCTGCATCTTTTCAACAAAGCGCCATCTTTCTTCGGTTTGGCACACCCTGCCTCTGCGAGCACAAGTCAAGTAGAGCAGTGGTTTTGTGTTACGCTGAATTCATGGCACAGATTTTTTTTATTTTTTTATTTTTTTTTCAAAAATTCAAACCATATAAATACCTGATTATCTTTGCTGCGAGAGCAAAGAACTACTTTAATATTCCCAGTAGCATATTTTGAACAACAGTTCTTTAATTAAAACAACATTGGTCTCTTCCTGTATTTCATGACTAGCAAATGAGAGAAAACACCAGTGTTAATATCAAAGGGAGTCAGTTTTCATTACAGTAATGGTTCAATTGTGCAATGCTGTAGGCAGTGAAATTTAATATTATTGTGACTTGTATTGTAATTGTAGGATGACAGAGGAAAATGGATTAAGTTTAAATATAAGTGTACACAGCAGCACATGGAAGCTGAGGGTTGGGGCAGGACGGGGGCCCCTCTGGCTCTGTCATAATGAATTAGTATTTTGTAAATAACTGGCCACTAGACTATAGATTTATTACCTTTTGTAGATATATGTGGACACACACAGACATACATGGCTTCTGTACTGACTGTAATTGCAGTGCAGAGTTGCAGAACGGGTTTATGCCTGTAGGCTTGCAGGGTATTTGAATGTCTAGGCTTCTTGTCTTCACCTTTCATGAAAATATTCTTGCCTGCCAGTTTGTGAAGTTTTCTTCTGAAGGATACACCCATCCTTTCAGTTAAGGGATTGCTAACACATGAATGACCTCAGACTGGAAAGCCCTTGGTCATTCTTTTCTTCCTGATGAATAAAACCAAATTCAAGTTGCAGATGATCTTTGCTTTAGAAAATTGTGCTGGAGAGACAACTAGTGCTAATGAGCAATATCCCCTTCTTTCCTAGTTGCCCATATACATGCAGATTAAAATGGAAAATGGTAATTTAAACCATCCATCACTGAGCTCTTGCATGGAAGATTAGGGACAATGAAGGCTAGATGCTTGGTTTGTTTACAGTGCAGGCAGGTGCAGGCAGGTGGAAGATGTCCCCAAAGCGGTGCCTGATAGTCTACTAGTATGTAAATGTGATGCCCTGTCGCCTTACCCCAGGTCTTCACGGTGTTTCTCAGACATATGGTCATGCTGAAACCTGTTCTAATGTTAAAGTGCAAAAGGGGGCAGTAAAGTGCTATCCAAAAAATGTTTATTTTTTAAGGGTATTTTTTGTGGCAAAAGTTGCATTTCTCAATAGGCTTATAATCTCCCTTATTTAAAATAATGATCCCGTGAATATCTTCTGTTTGAAAGGCTTACAAATGTCACCAAAGCGTATCGTTAAGCATTGTGGGAACAGTGTTTGCTGCGCGTATTTCCATGTTCTGTCCTTTAGCCCAGTACTGAAACATGCTACATATTTGGAAGGAATCGGAGGCAGGAAGCTTTCCCCAGATATATTTAGGACGTAGCTATACGAAGCACTTCTGAAAGAATTCCAACTTTGCTAATCATGTCTGGTTCTCATGTTGTGCATTAGCAGCACCGCGTTTCTGGAAAAACAAAATGAAAAGAATGCTGAGGCTAGGGGTTTCTGCTTGAAGTACTAAAGTGTGTAGTGGTGGCATGGGTCAAGAGTTGGGCTCTCATCCAGACCCGCATGCATCATTTGTCAAGAGGTAACTAGAAAGAGCAACTAATTACAATGCACCTACTGAGTGTTTTCTCTTTCAGAAATTCCTCAGAATAAGCCATTTATACAGATTGGCTGCTACTCCTCACTGCAGCCACTTGCAGTTTTTAAACTCTATGTAGGAAGCATGTTTCTGCTGAAATGCAATAAAAAGGTGAGTGTGCCTGTGTGTGCTTCCATGCTTGTGCATGAGAGCGAGCAAGCAATGATTTGAAGAGTGATTCCCTGTTTGCTGAAGCTGAGTAAGTCCAGCACTGTTGTGAGGGTTCATATTTCTGTAAATGCTGATGAAATGTTAATATAATACACCTTTTTTTTTCTTAGTTAGGAGACTGTCCTGAAGCACATTAGCGGTTCTTTTGTGGTAACCAGAATTGATTTTGTAAATGGATCAGAATTCTCTAGTGCTTTAAGTACTTTCAGCAGAGCAGTAATTGCTTTCTGCACAATAATACAAAAAGTTAATTGCTATTAATAGTGCTTTATGTGGAGGTCACATATGAAAACTGAATATAAAATCTATATTTTAAAAAAAAATGCCTTTGTCAACCTCGGTAAAAAATCGAATCGTGCATCTTCTCAGCATCTCAAGCCTTACCGGTGTGGTAAACGTTCTAAGCCAGGCTGCACGTTCTTGTGCAAAAAGCCCAGATCTTGTTTCCCACCACAGAGGAAAAAACAAACAGCTAGGTGTTTGCTCTCAGAGGGCTTTTTTTGTTTTTTTCTAAGGCAGAGAGAAACATGCTTTCCTTTTATGGGAGGAAAACCACGCATCCATTTTTGCACCCTGGATTTACGTTGGGGACGGAGGGATAAAGCAGAAGTTGGTCTGAAGGTTTTAGTTATGTAAGTGGGTTTTTTGCTTTGCTCTGTGAGTGAGAGCCAGGCAGCGAGGGAAAGGGCAACTTTCCAGCAAAATTAAACCATCTCTTGCAGGCGGAGATGGCGTCCAGTTGAAACAGATACGCAGTCTTACTGAGCAAAACGCTTCTGGCAGCTGCGCGCCAGGGGGCCGAAGGCAGGGCGCTGCCTCTGCTCGACGGGGTGGGCTGGAGAGCAGGGGCTCCTGGCGCCCCTGAGTCCATGGTCACACTGAGATGCCACGATCCCCTGGACAGGAATTGGCCTCTGCCGGAGCCCAGGATTGGGGTAGCCCCAAAGGAGAGTCTGCAGCACCTCCGTTGGTTTATTTGCTTTTTCCATGGAATGAGATCACTTCCATAACCTCATGCATCACCAATTTTAAGGAACCAGATTTTCTCTTAGACAGGGTGTCTCCAATAAGATGTGTTTGGTGCTGGGTTGCAGGCGACCTTCCGTATATTTGAAGGGTGAAAGGGGTACAGTTCTTGCCAAATATCATGTCTTGGCTGCAGGTTTTGTGCTCCCTGATGTGCAAGGCACCTTCAGACTTGTGACCATCCTAAGATGAATGGAGTGAAGAAGTGAGTGTCTGTATCTTGCAACGGCAATAGCCACATGAGTTATTTGGTGAAGGAAACTCATGACGCGTCTTTCTAGGAGACTGGTCAGGGCATTTTCTGACGTGTTTGCGGAGGTGCATGGTGTCTGTGGGTGTCTCTCTATGCAACGGAAGCTCTGTGCCTTTAGGTCTGTGATGCGATAGTACAATTTGACTGTCAAATCCTGGAGGTCCATGCAAAAAATGTTTGCTTTTTAGAGAAGTGTATGCACCCTCAGCCCATCCTTATTTTATGCCTATTAGAAATCTTTGTTGTGTTTTAAATGTTTTCCTTTAGTGTTTTGCAAAAGGTAGTGCAATGAATTGATACACAAAACAGCTAACATTTCGTACATGCTCCTTTTTTCCTGTCCACTTGAAGTTTTGAGAAACGGTAATCATTCTTGTGCAGGTTATTAAGATTTCAGTTGTAAATGTGTTGTCTTGCCCTGCTGAAGCCAGTGGAAGTTTTGCAACCGATTCCAGTAAGAATAGGTCCAGGAAGAGGCACCAAGAGCGTGGCTATGTAAGACACACAAAATGGTGGCACCACTACCATTTTGTATCCAGGGTGGCAATTAAAACAAAGTAAACCCTTGACCATTCCCTTTTCCAGTGCACTGCAAGCATTTCCCCTGGGGTAGTCCAAAAGAAGATGGGCTCCTTTGGAGGTGAGGAAGGGGGAGTACAAGGAGGTACCACAAACCCTGGGATGGAGATGAGCTACAGTTTCAGGGGGCTGTTTCAAAGGATTTAGGGGCTTGCTGCAGGTTTTAGTGCAGGAGAGCCCGCACCCCGAAAAGAGGTTCTTCCCTTCCAGTGGAAGTGAGAAATATAGGAGCTGCAGCTTTAGAAACTTGCGCTATGTTTTTTTTGTAATCTGGCTTTGTATGATGTGGTGCTTACCGTTAAAGATCTTAAGGGATGAGTGTGAATATATTTGTTTATGTATTTGTTTGAATTGCATTTAGTTTCTAGCCTGCAAGCCCTATTAATGCAAGTAACCATTGCTTACATGAATAATTTCATTAACTGTGTGGAAAAATGTTACATATAAATAAAGGTCAGCAGATGAAACTTCTTACATTTTTTTAAAATTCAAACCCATGCCTATTTAGCATGTTCTGTAAAACTTTGTTATAGTATTAAAATAACTTAATAATACTGCACTGGCAAAGAAAAGTAGTGTCCAAAACTCACTTAAAAGAATTTTAATCATGTGAAATGCTGTACTTTTGTTTTCAAAGTTTCATTCGCTAGCCTGTGTATAAAGCCAGTCTGTCATCTTGCTGTGTCAAACTATGGTAATTTTTCTTGCAGAGACTTCACGTTAAGAGTAGTGCCTTTCTTTTTAACCAAATTCTGTACCCATTTTGAGACAGAGACTCCACATTAATCTTTTTTGATGAAGCTTGTTTTTCTGTCTGTTCCACAGCAGTTACTGATCCTCTTCTCATTGAATTCACATTCACTTAATCCATTTAAACTGGAATGAGATCAGTCCTATAAAATCACTGCTTCTGCAAAAACGCATTTCAGGTTTACAGCTGGGTGTGTACCTTATATCCATATGGCATATCTTTGTGTATGATGTTGAATATGGCAGAAACTAGTGTGAAAACTCTGTATGGAGCAAAGGACTCTTACAGAGAGCATTGGTCTATGTATTTGGATTTTATTCAGTTCAAAATCTTTGGGAGTAAACTTGTTTTCATGCCATTCAGCAGGCTGTGATTAGGCCAGTGCTACTTCACTGAAATCACTGCGACCTTTTCCTGGAACTTTTATTTGCTTTACATCAAGCTGGTGGGGCTTTTGCCTTGCTTAAATATTTCTCCAGTGGACAAAATTATATTCAAAATATGAATGTTGTTATTTTCACAAAAGCCAGATGATGAATACATACACTACTTAATAACCATTCTTTTTAAACAGCAGGGACTTGTACATGGAGTGCTATTCTGTATTCTGTTTCAGTTTGCACTTGTACAAGTAACGGACTAACATACTGTGTTATTAGTATTCATGACATTTCCTTAATAAAACTTTTCAGTGAATAACTTTATAGTCAGGCTGGTAGTTAAACTTCATAAAGTTAAGTGGGTAGGATTCCCCAACAGAAGGTTTCAGGCTGCATTTTAAGAAGCGTCTTGATTGTTCGCATTTTTAGGGTTATTTTTGTTACATTAATTTAAAGGTAACTGCCTACACCAATTAGTTCAGGTAAGGTATTAAAGCACAGAAATTTGGCACTGTTTCCCAAGTTAAATATACAAGACTCTCAACAAGTGCTAACATGCCTTTCTAAAATTGCATTTATTTTATAATTACTAGGATATAGTTGAAGCTAAGTGTTCATATATATATTTATAGTATGCATATACATAAATAATTTTGCACGTTGGGAAAAGCTGATGACATTTTTAAATCAGTCAGTATTGATTAACAAAGAATTTATTTCTCTAAGAATTTTATCAGTTGATAATTTTGCAGTTTCAGAAATGTCTGTGTAGTAAGGAATAGTAGAATATTTTCAGTGAAAAAGAGTGCTGACAGATGAAGCTCTAATTTATTTGAGTATTTACTGTTAAAAAGTTAAGTAGGTTTGAGTGGTTATCATTAAGGAAAACTCCTTTGTAATTTAATATGGTCAAATGTGCCAAGTTTCTCTAAACAAGAAGTAGTTTCTTAAGAAATTAGTTGGAAACCGTGTATAACACAAATTTTATTTTTTGTACAATTTCAAAACCAAATTTAACTTCGCTAGGACTTTGACTGGTAAGGGCACATTGGTGCCAGGAACTGCTGGTCCTTAAATAAGTGTGGTGCAGAAAATTATTGTAACACTGGTGGGAGTAGGGAACAGACTACTCTGTTCCTATTTTCAGTTCCATGGGGCATGTGAATTTTTGGTCTGATATAATACTTATTTTTAAAAAGGTTTGGGAACTCTGCGTGTTGCTGTTATTTGATAAGCTGCATGACAAGTTGGATGCGTGGGAGGGATTCACATCCATGGGCTTTGCACAGATGTCAAATGTCGCCCACAATACAGCAATTTTGGGCTGACAGTAAAAATGCCCTCTGTATCCAAAAGTGCCAGACAGAAAGTGCGTGAATTTCATCGTACAGCTTTTACCGTTCTTAATATACTTTTCTGTGCTTTCTCACAGCAAGCGCTAGGATTATTAATTGTGGGCAAGATGCTTCGAATGCTCTAGTCTCACTGTATCTGACTGCTGACAGAGATGAGTTGGGAAAGTCGCTAAGCTTTTCTCCCAAGTTTCTGTTGGGGTGCAGGGCCCTGTATTAGTACGTAGGGTTCCCAGTAAAAAACATTTAGAGCTGAAAAGCAGAACGTTACCTTTTTAGAGAAAGCAGTGGTTCCAGTGCTGTCATTACCCTGACTGCTCAAAGAGCCTGTCACTCTCCCAAACAACTACTGGAGTAATGCAGCCTCCTCGGCTTCAGTCATGGGGTTCTGAAAACCTCTTGTTCCGTCTTTATTATATTACCATTTGGGGAAAAAAAAGGGGGGTTTAATTAGTTGAAGGCATATTCTGATCAGACCTTTAAAGCCAGGTCATTAACTTTATTTTTACAGATGCCATCCTGCAAACATTTCGTAAGTGTTGATGCTACCCCAGAATGCTTAAGGCTACATCAGCACTTGCAGAAATAAAGATTCAGGATTAATCCTGAAGTTTTTGTTAACCTCTGCCAAGGCTGAAGGTGCATTGTCCTTTTTATTTCAGATAAAAGGTTTTCAAAAATAGGATCATAAAACAGTAGTCTTAATCCTCCTGACATTTAATAAATAGCTTCAGAAAATGCTTAGTACCCAGCAAATGATTTGTTTAAAGTCTTTATGAAAATATAGTAGCGAAAGTATTGCACAAATGCAGGGATAATAATCATACCTACTACTAATCGGCCACTGTAAGTTTTGTGGTTGAACTGAAATGCGTGAGGTGAAACTTTTTTATTCTCTCCATCCATATTTATGCTTTATTGTTGTAAGAAAATAAGGAAAGTAAATTGGAAAAATATCTTTCTTGCAAAGGTCGCGATCAAAACTGCAAACTGGGGAAAAAATTTCAATACAATCAAGGTCTCAGATTAATCCTTTAATTTTCAGCTTTTTTTCTTTCCTCATCCCATCAGCGTTAGATTCTACAAGTTCAGAAACTCAAGTGGAAGGCGACTGACCGAATTTTGTTCTCAAACTGTACAGACTTCAGAGCCATAGCGAGAATATTCCCCTGCCATAAAGCCTAACGAGTGCGTCGGTTTAAAGCTCTTGTAAAATGCGTTTTAGCTGTCTGCTGGGGGTGGTTTTGTCCTCTACCTTTTATGGGGCAATTCCTGGCTACTTAACCAAGGCACACAAGCATGTGCTTTCTCTCCAGTAGCTGTTTCTGAGGATTGCCCGGCACGCCGTCTCTGAACCCATCCTCTCTGAGCTCAGAGTTTGCATGGAGAATGCGTACCGCTGCTGCTTCGTTACACACCTATATATACACAAAATCTAAATTTAGAATCAGTGGGTTCTGTTTTTCCGGGCAGCTTTTAGATCATATTATTGATAATGAGAGACAGGTGCGTGTTTCTAACCTTATGAATTTCGTATTTATTATGTATGGAAATCTAAATAGCTTAATTTAGAAACAAAGATCCGGTCCTCTGAAATCTCATGTGTTTCACATTACACATTCCTGTTATGTGAAGGCGAATTACTGGCAAGAAGAAATATTTGCAGCGATGGGATCATACAGTGACCAGCCTTTGTCCTGGCATGCTGATGGGGGAATACCAGTAATTTTCATCTTTCTAGTGGAGCACTGCTGCACAGGAGTAAAGTAGAATGGGGCTGTGGTCAGGCAAGGTGGTCAAGTCAGTCACACATGACGGAGGTTAGCTCAGAAACTCTGTCCCTTTGCCTTTGTCTGGTCGGGAGTTGATCCCGAGGAGACCCTGAGTCAGGATCTGTGCTGCTCCCTTGGGAACACTTGCCAGCTGGGGCCTTCCTCCTGCCATTTCTTCAGCACCCTTGTGTGTCTGGCCTCTCCCTCAGTCATCCCTCACCAGGCCAGTGACTCTGAAGAGGATGCGTTTCCACCTTCCCATTCGTCTCACCGTTTCGGCTTTCGGGAGGTGGTAGTCACTGCATTCCTTTGGCGTGTCCGAAGACTCAGAAGAGGAGGAGGCGCAACTTCGCCCCATCTCCAGTGCATCTCAATTTGAACAGCTATGGCCAAGCCTAGTTTCTGTAGTCTGGAAATTACATTTCATGACACAAAAGAGCGCAGTGATTTATACATCAGCAGTTGCTTTTCTTGCCATAACATTTCATTGTTCTTTTTCCCTAAATCTGTAATTACATGTCTTTGTCCTGCTACATGCTGCTTCGCAACAAATATAATTCTTACACATGCTTTCTGAGTGAAAATAATCCCGCTCAATTAGTACAGATCATAAACTTGCATTGTGTGGGAACAAGGAGTTGTAAACCGGTTGGATTTGAAATTCGGGGCAACGTATCATGCTTTTCTCTAATTTAGTAAGTTGTCCCCCAGCACTGCTGTGTGCTGGTGGGTTCCTCTAGCCAAGCCAGAGGCTGGAGGTCACCGACGGCTGCAGCTTTGTTCTGCCTGGGCCTTAATACTCTTAATTTAAAGTTTCCAGGAAGGCTGCCTGTGAATAAGCTAGATTTACTATGTGTGCTTTTTAAATGCTAGGACTTGGAGAAGGGTGTTCATTAGGCAGCAGTTGTTTCAGTAGGTTTTTCAGGCCGATTCTCCATTAAGGAAGACCTTTGGAAAAGGCTGGCAGGCAGGAGAAAGAGGAAAGAAAGTCAGTCTTTTAGGCCTGTGCATTCGAGGACGTTGTGTCGTTGGCTGTAGTTCTAAAACACACACTTCTTGGCCTTACTTGGAACAAATGTGTCTTAGGGAGAATGAAAAAAACAAACCTGCTGTGGCTTTTGTCCTTGTGAGAACAAGGCTCCTCATTTTGTGGATGAATCAATATTTATATTTTGCTTTTGTGGAGAAGTGGTGAAGTTTGCCTATTAATCAATATGAGTAGGAAGGATACAATATCGAGTCTAACCCCAAACATTAAAGCTCACCGCCAGTTTGTGTAGAAAGTCTTCATCTATACTAAGGCAAAAGCAGACCCGTGTTTCATTTGTAGCACAAGAAAAAAAAGAGCTAAAATAATGATGGTAATGGTGGAGTTTATGTAGAAATCATTGTAGCGTAGTGGTCACGCTGTCTTGGAAAAGTGTTTAATCAGAAGCACGTGTGGTCCTTGGGTCAGGTAGATCTTGGTCCACCCCAGGTCTTTAAGCATGATACTGGTGAGTGACTGATGTTCCTTTGTGTTACACTGGTAGTATCAATCAGCATCTTAGTATGTTGTTAACTCTTAACGTCTAAGTTGTTTCCTTTCTCACATGGCTGTTCAGTGGGTTTGAAAGAGTATTCTTATCATTCTCCCATGTCCAAAATAAGCAAAACGTGTGCAAGAATAGTAGAGATGTTACCGAAGTGGAAAAAGGATTGTAGCCCACCAAACGTAGTAGCTGCTGTAAATGGCCAAATGTGGAAGAAGCAGCAGTGCTTGCCAGAGATGTAAAACCTACTAGAGTTCCCAGAACTGGGATGAGGACTATAAGACTCAATCCACTGGTAATTTCCAAGATCTAAATAAATATCTTGTTGATATTAAATTGAGTCAGGCCCAAACTATTAAGATCTGGTTTGCTCAGTCTGTCATTTTGGTTTTGGAAACTATGTGTTTGTTCCTTTCTGTCCACTGCAATTGCTACTTTTCTGGATGAGATTTTATCAAGTGTCTCACATTTCCCCTTTTTTTCTCTCCCTCCCTCCTCCCCACCCCCCTTTTTTTCTGTTTTAGATTCCTTCCTGGACAAGGATTGGTACTATATCCACAGATAGGAGACAAACTGGACATTATATGCCCAAAGGTGGACTCTAAAACTGTTGGCCAGTATGAATATTATAAGGTCTACATGGTTGATAAAGACCAAGCAGATAGCTGTGCTATTAAAAAGGACAATACACCTTTACTCAACTGTGCCAAGCCAGATCAAGATGTTAAGTTTACCATCAAGTTTCAAGAGTTCAGTCCTAATCTCTGGGGCCTGGAATTTCAGAAGAACAAAGATTATTACGTCATATGTAAGTTCAAAATATCAGTTGTTCATTCTTTTAAATATAATTGTTTGTTCTTTTTATGTTGTCTTGCACATTATAAGCAAACTAAGAAGAATGTGAGTGGGTTTGTATTCTTTTCTCTGAAATTATTTTCTTGCCAGCATATTTTCAGCATTATTCCTGACTTCTATGGGGCCTCTGTCTCTTTTTTTCCTTGGTTTGTGCGAACCAAATTAGATTGTACTTCAATGCCTGTAAAGGGCTTCTCCTTTTGTGCACAGTATCTTGTCCTGTATTCACATTGAAAGTTGTGTGCAGCTAAACCACGGTGTGTTTCCTGCTTGCAGCTCTGGTGATGTGCCATGCTATATTGGCCTTGCCCTCAGGTGCCCTTATACCTGGAGCAGGATCAGGAGTATGGTGGCCTGGCCATTCTGAGTTGAGGCATCCTATGTGAGATGGCTGGCCATTGCTCCCAGTGGTCCAGGGATTCTTGCAGTGACCTTCTGGCCACTTTGGTGCCAACTTTGACAGTGTAATTTCCCCACAAGGGTTGCTGGTGGGCTCTCGTTGAGCATGTATAGGTGCAATGTATACCTACTGTGTCCATACAGTAGCTAGGAAGGTTCTTGGGCAAAACCGAGACTAGCATGATTTTTAGTTTCCTCCTTTTTCATGGTCCTGGACTTGTAAAAAAAAATGTGCGTGACCCAGGCCTGCGTCCAGCAATATAAACTTGGTGTGACTTTTAGTCTGATAAGGGATTTATGGCTGAAAGTGAGTCTGGAGGTAACCACTGTGTTTAGTGATTCAAATTACTTATGATGTGTAAAGTTAATGATGTGAATCAGGAGTTAGCATAAGCTGAGACCTCAGCAGTACAACAATTTACATTAGCTTAGGTTTTGTCATTGTAATACTATAGCCCGTAGATCTCATTTAGCCCCATGGAGACTTTTGGATCACCAGTTAGTAGGAGATGGACAAATTCTGTGCATTGGCTTTTCTGCAGTTTCAGTGAAGTTAGATACTGGTGGGTCTTATTTCTGCCACCTCCTGGTAAATTGGAGGGCTAAGAACTATTCCTTATAATGCCTGCCACTTTAAATATTTCTTAGTTTCTTAGTGAAGAATATTGGTAATTTTCTAAGTGCTCTGAGCAAGTACTTTTAAAATGGAAATGGGTATGCATTTAATATGAATTAATGCTCACTTCCTAGCTATATTCATAGTGGTGCACACTGTGTATAAACCAGGTTGTATGTCACAGAAACTAAGTAAGAATTCACTGTATTAATTATTAAATGTAGAAATTACTAAATAACAGTCATGGGAGATATAAAACAGCACTTTTTGATTTCTAAGGTTTGACGAAAAGATCTCTTAATATAGGTGCTTTCTCTGTTTAGTCAAGGGGTATGTAAAAACCTGATCCCACTTACACAGCATTTAACTTTGACAAACTTTCCACTGAAATCCAGGGAGATTTACCAGGGTAAAAGCTGCAAGATTAGATGTTGAGAGAGAGTTGTCTAACTCCAGTGAAAATATGTAGCATAAAAATGACCATGCTCAAATAGTTGGCTTTAATGATGAAATATGTTCAGTATTTAGTACTGCTTTTAAAAACATTCACAGCAGACCAGCTGTAGTGGAACAAATGGCACTGTTACAATTATTACCTGAAAATTACGGGCACAAATGGAGCTTTCTGATACACTGTCAGTTCTGTCATATCTATGTCATGGATTTACCCAGAGAATTATTAAATATGTCTCATTTTCATTAGTTTTGTACAATTATTTCATTATAGCAATAAGACATAATAGACGTTGCATTTCCTGGAAGATTACAGTATAGTTTGCTTGAAAGAACTTGCTCAGCCTTCAGCCTAATGCCTCAAAAATCACACTGGCCTTGCAATAATACTGGAGTGCCTTAGGATATTACTTTCCCTGCTCACTCTGGCATAAACAAATGGCTAATTTATCACTATATTGCTAGCATACTAACTGAGCTGCAGCAGGGGTACCCATATATTTTAATAGGTCAGACAAAAAGAAAAACCAAAACCAACTGAAACCCCAGCCACCCTGAAGCTAAAACTCTCGCTTTTTTATCATTCAGGGAGAAAACAATGAACTCAGTGATGTCGGTCTCAGAAACACTAAGAGGGGTAGAAAACTAGGCCAGGGCTCAGCTAGGACACCATTTTACAGAGATACTGGAGCTAGATAGGATTTTAACAGTTTGTGTTCAAAAGCTCATGACCTGACACAGCCTTGTCAGATATGAGTTCTGGTAGTCAGGACATTTACTGTCATTTTTATAAGTAATATAATACATCTTAATCATGTACGCAAATCAGGCTGTAAGTCATTTGCATACATCCCTATTCCCAGACCTGTAATTTAACAGGTGTGCTCAGGACGCACTGAGTCTCCCATCAACTCTGCTACTGCATGCTCTCTCTTTCTCCTGTTCTCTTTTTTCCTTTCTTCCTTCCTTCCGTCCTTTCTTTCCTTCTCTCTCTCTCTTTCTTTCTTTTTAAGTTTCTTTCTTTTCTGTTTGTTTGGGAGTTTGGAGTTTTGATTTGTTGGGGTTTTTTTGGGGGGGATGGAAGTGCTATGAAGTGAAGGCAACAATGCATTTGATGTGACAGCTTTTGATTTTGAAGTATTTTAGGATCTTGTATTCCCTTGACTAAGGGGCATGAAACAAACCTCAGACGAGAATTTACTGAGCCCAGCGTCTTTGCAGTGTTCGCTATGGCTGCTGTTTATGCTGGCAGGCTGTTGTCAGCCCTTTAAATGTTTTGTGCATCGTCATTTACCTTTATCATCTTGCCATTATTTGAAAACACAGCTTGTTTTTCTAAGATAATAGTATGTGGTTTGTGGAGCTGTATTAAACAGTAAAATCTCTATACCGATTAGGGGGTTAGTAATTTTGGGATGAGGAATTATAACACAGGATGAAGCAGCTTCCTGAACCCTGTGTACAGGGAAGTGTGATTGTACAGGCATTCTTGAAGCCATAATTTTTATATCATCCAGATGTATTCATGATAGGTATAGCAGGAGATCTTTCCTACTCAGTACTTCCCGTAGGTCTAAGCATATAAAAGATGCAACTTTTCTTATTCCACAATTCACAATTTTTTTAAGAAGTAGAAATGGAGATGAGTTTCTGATACCTGCTTTCACATTTAATGATACTTTAATCCAAAAATAATCCAATCTTATTTCTTGGCATGATATTCCTCAGTATGAGTATCAGGATCCAAAGAGTTAATTCTGTGAACAGCAGTACTTGGGAAAATGATACTGAATGGTATTGTGAAAGTGAATAAATGATGTAACAGAGTGTCCTTGCTTTTCTCTTCTTTGCTATCATCAATTTTTGGTTCCTTGGAAATTAATAGATTCATCTTCCTACAGTTACCTGTTTTCTTTTCAGCAGAACTGGAGAAGGTCAAATGTACTTGAGATCTCAGAAGTATTAATGTTAGATTATCCTAAAATATATGACCATTTAGCTAACATATCGTAAGTCTCTAAGGAAATCCTTAATCAGATGCATGAAGGAAGATACATCATGCCCAACAACATAAATATCTGTGCGAAGGGCAAAGTTAAGCAGAAGAAGGGTGCAGATTTGCAGCTCTGATGTTTTCTTTAAGAAGTCTTTTTATGTCTTTGCATGGTTAGGGAATGAAGTAGAATTTTCTGCTTGCTGTGGATTGCTCAGAACTAGCAGGGGGGTTGGACTTGATGATCTCCCGAGGTCCCTTCCAACCCTTGTGATTCTGTGAGAACGAGCAGTGAGTGTCTTCTCAATACTAGGAGATTGATCTGCAAGTACTTGGGTCGTGGTGTAAGTGCTTCTGTACCTCTCTCAGATGCAGCATTTCTTTTATGGGAGGCAGATGCATTAACATAGTACAAGCATATATAATATGCCAGAGATGTTTACTTTCAGTGAACAGGAGTTGTCCTGAACCCTTGCCAACAAACTTGGCCTTCAGTCAGAGGGCATAGAGCACTGCGGTACCCTGGGTTTGTGCTGAGGGAGTGCCTGTGGGAAGCCCACGGGAAGCTATGCCAGAAGGAAGGGAGCAGTACTACTTGCCTTCGAGCCACTGTCAGGCTCCCGAGATAGTTTGGCCAAGCAAGCACATACTCTGCTCACTACACCTCTTCTTTTGCATAAGTAAAATGAAGATTATGGGCTGGCGTCATCAGCATTAAAAAATAAGTCACCTGCAATGAAGTCTTCACCTGTTTGAAATTTGTAAAAGAATGTCTTGAGACTTGGGAAGGGGCTACAGAATGGTCCTAGAAAAGGTTCCTCTAAAATGCTTGCTCTGCCTGTGACCTCATTAGCCAAGCTTGCCGAACTAATGCTGCTCATTGGCTTTGACACTGGCAAAATGGAATAGGCAGCTTTCCTTAAATGTTTTTTGTCAACTTTTTTTTCAAGTGACCCACTTACATAATTGGCCTCTGGCTTAAATTAAAAAACATATATATCTATTTGATCCCTGACTGATTTAAAGGTTTGTACTGGCTAGTAGCACTACATTTTGGGTAACTGCTTTAATAGTTCTGTGGCTTTTAAAATCAAAACAGTCATTCTGGAACTTTAGCATTAGCTGGGTTTGAAAAAATCACAAGGCTTTTTATGTTTTCACTTTGTCATTCTGTTACAATTAAAGGGCAATAACTGTCTGAGGAGGAACACATTAAAGGACAATATAGATTGTGCCCTGAAATACAGCCCAGCTGGGAAGAATAAATCTCTTTGCATGGCCAAATAGATTTACATTAAAATGTTATTTTAGTATTCTGACCAAACAGTTTAAGGGCTGGCTAATCTGTCTAGCTGGGCATTCTGACACCTCTCTGAGGCAGGTTTCGCTCTGCAGCCCCTTGCAACCTCCCAAACACCTAGCAAGAGCTACCCCAAAGGGAACAGTAGGTTTTCCTTTGTTTGGAGGTTGACTCCAAACTAGCCAAAACAAAAAACTGTATCAGAATTTCAATTCCATTTCTTTCGCAACAAAGACATTTTCCATGCTTTTTATTAAAGACTCTGTGGTCCAGGAATCTATTGTTATTTATTTTTTGGTGGTAGTGGTGGTGTTAATGAAAGCCTATATGATAATAGCCACTCCGATCCCAGTTGTACAGAGATCACATTTTTTCCTCTCCTTTTGCCTCCTCCTTCCTCAGAAAATTAGATAAATGATTTCTTCTTAGTGTAAAATGATATCCGGAGGTCAGTCTTTGACTTTGCTGAGAGTCTGTTAAGGGATAGATCAGCAATACCACTTAGCTCTTGTTGAATTAAATATAAATACAGCTCATACAAATAATATTATTGGAGAAAAAAATCACTGTGCGGCTTCAGATTTCGAAGAGACTAAGACCTACAGGATTAATGGAGTCATGGTCCTTTGGGGTTTTGTCCCAGACCACACAGGTCTTGTAAGAGAATAAGGCTATTTTAGATTGATGGACTTTGTTCATATTCGGTGCCATTACCTAGGCAATACCAACCGTTTATCTCTTTTAAAGTAGACAGAGATAGTTCAGCAGGAAATCTGTTATTATTTCTCTATTCCTAAGGGGAGGAAATGAAAGATAGGAATGCTCAGTTTGTTAATTGATGGCATCTTGTGAAAAAATACATTTATCCTCTCTCACAACCCCCCAAGTATTTCAGATAGATATGGAATCAGTGAAAATGAAGAATAATTATTCAGACTGGAAGAAAGAATTATTCAAGAAATACTCAGGAATTAAACATGTTTTAAAATTTCATAGGAAGCTGTTTAATATTTTTAGTCACTATTTATTTTTCTCATTTTTTTAGTTCCTCATAAGCAATTTATAAATACTGGAAATGCAATACGTTCACAAAGAAAGATACAATATTCTCGCTTCAAAGTCTTTATAGTATCCATATTAAGAATAAGGGACACTTGAAGTGCTTTGCAAAAAAACAGTTTAAACCCTGCATATGTTCTTAGATTTACATATACTCCCTTAATAGGACTACATGCAGAAGAGGGTTGGGTTGAGTGTGTATTTTATGCTTCATATGCAGGGTATGAGTAACTGTTTAAATCAAGGGGGGTGTACTGGGGAGACATGCCCTGCTATGAGGGAAGTATCTGTCTAAACTGAAACTTAGAAGCACACTAGCATACTGAAACACATTTAACTTTCATTTTATACTTAAGTTTGGTGATGAGCATTTATCTCATCAAGTGGGATGATCAGTCTTTATTTTATATGGTTGCTTGTATTATATGTGCTACATATTACAGTATTTTAAGTCCTAAAATAAAAGACCAGCAACTGCGTATATGTTTATAAAGGCTTCAATTAAATTGATTTTAAATACTTGAAATTGTTTGCCTCATTAAAGTCTTTACGCAGCTGGATTGGAGGGAAATGTACTTTTGCCTGAGAACTGCATTAGCTAAAACACGGGGTTAAACTGGATGAAAAACAGGGTTAAATGTCAGTTTGGACTTCCCTGACTTTAGTCAATCCTGGAAACTTTGGAAGAAGAACATTTCAGGATTTATTTCTGATAAATCAGACTGTAAAACTAAGCCCTAATGGGCAGTCTTCCAGTTGCTTTTTTTCAGTCCCAAGGAAATCATGCAAATATTTCAGTGAGTAAAAGCAGGATTAGGCTTAAGGTAGTCTTAGCAGTTCTTGGAGAAGAGGCCATATTAAGCTGATAAGGCTGGTTTTAAAAAGCACGTTTAGATCTTTGTTAGCATGATTTATCTGTTTTCTGTTCAGTAGATGAAGACAGCAAAAGTAACTAAAGCGCAGCAGTAGTCTAGCCCTCACGTGCTCACTGAGCTGCTGTGAGAGAAACAGAAGTCTGAATCCAAATCCTGCCAGGGAAACCGAGAAGCATTTGTTTTTCAAGTATTTCATGTTAGCACATAAATGCATTAGACCACAACGGTGCAGTTGATCGCAGAATCACAGAATGCTTGAGTTTGGATGGCACCTCTGGAGATTGTCTAGTCCTCTGCTCAAGCAGGCTCAGCTGCAGCCAGTTGTCCAGGACTGTGTCCAGCTGAGTTTTGAGTATCTCCAAGGACAGAGACTCCAGAGCCTGCCTGGACAACCTGGACCACTGCTCTGTCACCTGCACATTTAAAAAGGTTTTCTCAGGTTTAAACAGCATTCCCTGTGTTTCAGTTTGTGCCCATTGCTTTTTTTCTGTCACTGGGCACCACCAAGAAGAGTCTGGCTCTTCCTTCTTTACTCCTCCCAGCAGGTTTTTAGACACATGGGTAAGATCCCCCATAGCCTTCTTTTCTCCAAACTGAACAGTCCCAAGTCCTCAGCCTCTCGTCCCATACAGATGCTCCAGTTCCTTCATCATCTTCATGAGCATTTACTGTACTTGCTCCTCTAAGTCCACACCTGTCTTGTATTGGAGAGCCTGTGACTGCATCCAGCACTCCAGCTGCGGCCTCAACCAGTGCTGAGCAGAAGGGAAGGATCATCTCCCTCTGCCTGCTGGCAACGCTCTGCCAAATGCAGCCCAGGAGGCTCTTGGCTGCCTTTGCTGCAAGAGCATGTTGCTGGCTCATGGTCAACTTGGTGTCTACCAGGACCCCCAGTGCCGTTTCTGCAAAGCTGCTTTCCTGGTGTTTGGCCCCAGCCTGTGCTGAAACTCAATTTCACCTGCCGTCCAGAGGCTGCTCCAGCAGATTTAGTCTCAGAATCAAGTCATTATTTAAAAATTTGTGTTGCGAAAGAAAAAAAAAAGAACTTAATATGCCATACTATTAAACCACTAGTGAAATAGTAAAAACTGTATGAACATAATTATTAAAAGCATCTGTTCTCCTATCTAGTCATGACTTTTCAAAATTCCAAAAACTGGAGGATTAGCATACCCAACCCATCAGAGTTTCTTAAAATGGACCGAGGTGTGCCTATGCAATAATTTCTGAAGAAGCTAAATCCCTTAATTTCTTATGGCAAGTATTTGAACCTAGAGGTCCTGTAGCACCTTGGGAAATTCAGATTGCTTTATTTCAGCAATGTTCCCTCATAAAGTTTTACTCCATGAGTATTTTAAAGTTCTAAAGACAAACAAAAGCATACTGCAATCAAAACAATGCTTAACTTCTGATCATCTTTGCCAAGTGCACAGTCATCCAATAGTATCATAATTGATCTCAGTACTAAGGTGCCAAGCTCTGTGTTGCCGAAGGATAGTTGGATGATGTAAATAGCTTTTTATGTTTTGCAATAAAGCACACTTTTGTTGTGCTTGATGTAAAAGCAGGAGATGAAGGTATTCTTTTATTGAAGCAAACATGTGGAAAATTGCTCTAGATTGTTATAGTACAGAGCATCTCCCCTGAAAGGAATGAGGTTCATCTATAGGGCAAACTCTGACTGTGGCACTTTCTTGGGGTTTACTCCTGGGTGCTGTGTGGTCAAAGCAAATAACGTCATGTCCATCTAAACTGTTATAACCATGAGACTGGCACATTTTCTCATCTATAGTGTTATATTCTAAACTGTCACTAGGCATTAACTCAGTCACTGGTGAAGTCCTACCACCTAGAGATGAACTCTGCCTCAAAATGATGTTTTCCACTTCAGTGCTACTCGTATAGCAATTACTGGGTCATTAATATCATTGCATGCAATTAGTGACAGTAGAATGAGCAAGAGGTTTGTTATTTATTTAATATGAACTTTCACTATAACCCTTTCTTATCCAAGTGCTACAGACAGAAGCCAGAGTGATTTTCAAGGCAGATGAACATCCTTGAAGAGTGGTGTTGAGTTTGTAAGATACAGAAAATAGGTCCTCATTTAATGTTGAAGCCTCTGCTTTTGTTTCCAGCAAGCCCACTTGTCATTAGCAACAATCAGTGTAACTTGAATGCTAACTAATTCTATTAGTGCTGTTCAGCTGAACTGTTAAGCAAAGCTTGCTGTGGTAGTGGGGCGATATTTCTCCCCACCCATGAGAGGCTTTTGCCAGTAGTGTGCCGGGAGAAAGGATAAACTTACGTAAAATACCTGTTTGTGGTTGGTGAAGTTAACTAGCTAGTAATCTGTTTTAGATGCATACTTTCTGATATATGCTGAATACATCATAATTAGTGGGCTTACATCTGCCACAGTTACTTCAGCGCTCACAAATATATAATTTGTTTATGTAAACTAGAAGCAACCATGTGTGCAGTAGATCATTATCTGACAACATTTCTCGGAGTATGTGAAATATAGAACTGAAATACTTTTAGAAATGTTTAACTGTAATGAAAGACTTAAATTGTCATTCATAGTGATACAGTATTGAGACGCTTTTATTTTTCCTTTTTTTTTTTTGTAATCTCTAAATCATTCCCAGAGAATTTTGAAAGGCAACACTTGACAGCAGTGAAGCACGTAGGATTTTGTTGTGGATGGGTGGATGCTGTGACCTTTTGTAATGGTTAATAATTCAGCAGATATCTTACTGCTTAGTATACTTCAGCTGTAGTATTCCTTAATCCCGAGATAAAGCGGCGCAGTTTTTAAAATGATAGGCAGCAGAAACCAGTCGGAGCTCACAGCTTTTTTGATACTTTTGCTCACTGTCTCTTTTTGCCTTTATGGAAAGGCTTTGTTGACATAAAGGGCTTTTTTTTTTTATACCACCTGTACTCTTCCTGTATGATGCCACGACTGCCTGGAATGTTACAAGAACTCTATCCCTATTTTGTCCTTAATGCTTGGACGTTCCTTCTCAGTGGGATGACATGAGATGCAGGAAGGAGTGTCTACGGATTTCCAGAGGTGTACCTGGAATTAAACAGTTGGTATACCAAGGTATATTACAGCACAGAACTGATGGGCTCTGTCTCATTTGTGTCCTCTATATTGCACCCCGCCAAAAAAGCCTGAAACAGTAATATAATCTGTCCCTCTCTTTACATGAATACAAGTGGAGACTTTTATGGGGAATTATATAAAGACCTCTATATGATGAGTCCCATCTAAGTAACACAAGTCACACCATTTGCATTTGGACAAGATACATTTTAGAGCAGTGGTTAGAAAAGTGAATCACAAAAGTTTCACTGCAGAGCCTTTGCCATTCTTCCGGGCAAGAAGAGGCCTGTTTTTTATTTTATTTCATTTTGTTCTGGTTTTAGCTTGACTGAGGAGGGCATTGCTGCTTACTTGCTGCGCAGAATATAACTTGTGGATCCTGTTTAGGGATAAATCCTGAGATGTACAACATAGGACTGAATTTAAAAAACAACAAGGATGAGAAGTGGAAAAGAAGAAGGGAGAATTCTGTTCCTTCACACAGAAGTTTTGGCTTGTGTGTGGATAGAGGGAAAAAGGGGTGGCTTCAAGGGTATTTATAAACACTCCAGAAGGTTTAGTTTAAGAGAAAAAAAATCTATCTCAATTTGAAGAAATGTGTGGCATAAGATTGAGAGAATGAAAGTTTCTGAATGGTCTTTTAGGTTGAGAAACTCCTCAAAATTCTGCTGCCACCTTGACTTTGCACGTAAGACAAATAAAAACCTAGACATGTTAGAAAAACGCAAAATAATTGGTAAACCATTTTTATACATTTTTCTGTCTGTCTCAGTGTCCTATGTTGTATTGAGCAAATTCAGCAGGTTTTTATTGTTTTTGTTAAAGATCCTTTATTTGTCTCTATAAGATCAGTAGGAAAGTCAGGGTGTGATTTTATTGTTCAAGCGCAAAGAGTTCAACAGAGGAAGTCTCCAGTTTGTAGACAGAAACACAGACAACACGTTGCCAGTACTCTGTGCAACTATTCATATTGCATTTTAGTTTTAGCACTTGTGGTCGAGGGGTTTGGGACCACTGGTAGTTAAGTTTTGGAAGACAATTTCATTTTTTTAAAAAGTGAAGGTTTCGGTGTCAGTCTCATTTTTTGTCACTACAAGCAAGGGTAAACCGTTAGTTGCTAGGAAAAGAGTATATTTATTTTCTCTCTAAACTTTCTGCAGCTCACCCAACATAGTGTTTGCCAAGCTACCTGTTCTTTGGTGAGTGTGGCCTGAACAATTTCTTTTGGTTGTTTCAGATCTCCGTGCAGATCTGGCATTGCTACTAAGTGGGAAAAAAAAAAGAACTTAATTTCATTTAATTAAAACACTCTTT
>NW_009259694.1:930458-934956 GCF_000687185.1 Egretta garzetta | reverse complement strand
CTTTCTGTTACCTCAGCTGCCTTGTTCTTCGTCCCTGGCCGGTCTAGAAACAACCTCTCTGTTGTGATTTGTGATTTGTGGTTTCGCAGTGTGTGATTTTCTGGTGTTCTTAAACTTGTCCCATAAATTTAGATAATTTATGGGAAAGAAGAATTATTTATTCAGTGCTTTACGAAAAGAGTCATTAAAAGGACCAAAAGCAGATGAAAGCAGTCAGAGCACAAACACACGATGCCTGGCCAAAATAGTGTTCTATTACTTAATAAAATAAAAAACCCTCAAAAGCTTTACATGTGCTTAGTAATCCTGTGAATGCATATGAGATCAAGTGCAGCTTTGCTTTAAGAAGAACTTCTTACTACTGTTGGATCTAGAGCTTTTGTGGATTTTTGCTGCTGTTTAGGCTTTACCATTCCATTTCTAAGCACAGCTGGGGAAAAGTGGAGATAGGTAGGGGTATTTGATTTTACTTAGCTCTGATTTTGAGAAACCTATTTTCTGATGTTGAATTCAAGCAGTATTTAAGAAAAAAATGGTGAAAGTCACTACTATTTGACAGTACTGATCTAGCCCAAAGAAACATGTAATTCTCATTTTTCTATTAACAGATCCACGCCAGCAGCAATTAATTCTTGATGACCTCGTCAATGATGTGTCTTTGATACATTGCCAAATGGCGTGTATCGTCCAACACACTAAGGGGGAACAAAACCAGTTTTGCCCTTGCCTGTCAGTTGACAGTCATTCATTCCTATAATCTGTGGTTTAAAGTCCACTTACGTTTCACAGGAAAATTAAGTACTGCGATCACAGTTTCTCTCTTCAGCTGTGTTCTCCACTTCATATTCAAGCTCTAGAAATAAATGTGTTATAAAGTTGTGTTGGTTCAAAGGATATAACATTTAATTTGCAAGTAGGTAATGTTTTCCATAATCCTTAAACATGAAAGTATAGCTAATAATTGCGGCGGACTTAAGAGGCTGAGATTTTTGTCTGCTGGTGTTTTCTTTTAAGTAATTGTGATGGCATTTTTTCATTTTGTAATGTGTGTTTTTAGGAGTGAAGGAAGTTGAAATTTTGTGACTGTGCCTTCATTTCTAATCTCTTTGTGAATGAAAATCTATATACAGGCACAAATCCAGCAGCTTAATTCTCCATCTGATTAGAGCAATGTTACCAACCTGATAGGTTGAAAACAGCCAAGATCCATGCAGGGGCTTAGCCTCCTGGGAGGCAGAGTAATAACAATCAAATGAAGACATATTAAAATGTAATATTACTTCCTCTCCATGGGGACTGTATAAGAATCATAGCCAGGAACTATTCTTGTCAGCTGACTCTGTTTCACTCACTGATTCCCTGCCTCTGCATTTATGACTAATGCACTTTGTACGATAAACAACACTTGTGAAGTTTTAAAAGCAAATAAATGTAAACCGTCATACATTGATTTACCTGAGTTCCAAGGTTTTTTTGTTTTGGTTTGTTTTTTTAATAATTTATGTATTTCGAAGAAGGGAAGGCACAGCTGGAAGGAAATTCTTTGGTCTGAATAATTTCATTTCCTTTTGTGTAAGAGAGAGGATATGTTAAGGCAGTGTTTTACAAAACTGAAGATGTATCCTAGCTTCTCCAAAGTAAGTATGTATCAGCAGACTCTTAACCACAATTTCATAGCAAGACAGTTTTTTTTCTGAAAGTTGAAAACCCAAACTTAAATTCCTTATAAAATGACAACTGCTGTTGTATTCAAGGAATGCAGGCACACGGTGTCTGTGTATTCGGAGCTCAAACTGCTGCAAGCATTGCCAATAAATTACTACAGTTTTGTCAGAAAGTCTTAAAATTAATAGAGATTTTAGGGCAATTGCATGTATTTATTTGTAGGTGTGGATAAACTGTTGACTGAATAGTTTAGTGTGCTTTTGACTGTAATTATTAGTTTTGCAATTGACACCAGTGGAACAGGACAGGTCTCAAAATCAGAAGTATCTGTCCATCAAAAGATTTAAAAATATTTTGCTACCTGTTTAGCAACATTGTATTTACTTTTAGTTTCCTAGGTGTTGCTGTATACAAAGTGAAGTGTGGGATCCTGAGAACATATAGTACTCATGAGAAACTTTATATTAATCATTAATTATGTTTATTAATGCTAATGTTTAAGTAGTATCTAGTCAGCACAGGGCCATGTATGGTAGTTAATGTGTGAGTGATTGCCTCTAAAATATATCCATATTTAGACCTAAATATAAAAAAACCCTAACCTGTTTTATATATATATATATATATGTATATATATATATGTATATATATAAATAAACTGGATGGAAGGTCTAAAATTTGATCATATAAACATACTGGAGAGTAGCATTTCTGTTTTAGAAGCAAGAAACTTGTGTTACGTTTCTCTGTTTATGCCCAAAACTCCTATCACAGACCCTTGGGGTTTTTTTTGGAAATACCCTTTCAGTGTGAGCAGAGCTCCAGGTACAGGGTCACTTTCCTGCAGAAGTGTGAGTGCGGTGGAGGAGCTCACATGATAGCGGGTGTAATTCTCATTTGGAGATCAATATAGAAAGGCAGCAGCAAGTGTTTGAGGAATATTTTGTACTCGCTCCCTTGTTTGACTTCTGCACACTAAACTGTCAAGGGGCATTAGCGGTGTGAAACTGTGTTTTCTCTGATGCCCCAGATTACTTCTTTTTCTCCATGCAGCTTTTCAAAGCTCGAAACGATGTGTTTAAAACTACCCACTTTCTTCCTGGTACACTAGGGATATGCGAGGTTATATTTCGGTAGTCTTAATGAATTTTGAAAAATAATTTCCTCTGGTGGCCTTGGGTAATTGTCGATTTAATTACAGGGAGAAGCTGAGATGGAGACTTTGCTTTGTCACTGAAATGCTCCTCTTTGAAAATTCCCCATTCCTCAGGATGTAGCAGTCTGTACTCTGAGCTATAACCTAGGCTTTCCGAAAACCCCTTGAAGAACTGTGGAAGAAGTGAATACTTCTGCAAATTCATTCATCTGACATCAAAGCTATGAAAGCATTCTTTTAGCAAGCATGCGAGGCAGATTGTGCTCGCGTAGGCACACAACCAGACTCATTGTACATCTGGGCCTCCCCGTTTGGAGACTGTATCTGAAGTAATTTTGCATTCTTTTTGCCGTCTTACTTTCTTATTCTGTACTGAGGTCAGACTGCATCCTCTGCATCTTACTGAGGTCTCCTGCTCTGTGGGTTAAATGGACAGGCCTTTAAAGAATAAAAAGGCATTGATGGTCAGAAGAAGCAGCACTCTCCAACTAAAACCAGGTAGAAGGTGTTTAAGGAGATGTGAGCCCCCATCGCCTTGATTAAAAAACAAATGAAGAATAACAAAAACCGCAAGACGCAGTCAGTGTTTATTAGTTGTACTTTCAGCTGATGCTCAGCTTTGGTATTTCTATTTACTGCTTTTTCTCCCTTGTCCTTGTGCTGGTATATTGGCAAATAGGTCATAAAAAACACTTTCAGCAAAGACACATTTGATTTATGTCCAGAACTGGTTCTTAGTATTGATTTTTTTTCCCTCTGGAAAAAAACAAAAGAAAACAAAACTATATGTCTCCATTATTTTCTGAGCCTGGCAATTCAGTGGCACATTTCAGATCAGCTTTTATCTTAAATTACTCATTGTTCTTTTTTATATTTTAAAAAGTCTTTTTTGCAAGTGGGAAAAAAAAGTAGTTGCACGTACAACCATTGTCAGGTTTTTACAGGGGGAGGGAACAAGAGGAGGAACTGGGAGGGACCATGTATGAGGAGAAAGGAATTTTAGGAAAAGAAAGCACAATTTGGGAAGTTTGTATGGTGGCTGTAATTCGAGTTAGTCACAAAAGAGGCAGAAGTGGAACAAAAACAAGACGCAGATCAAAGGCTAGGAAGCAGGGTTCAGCGGTATGGGGTTTATATCTTTACGGTTAGAGAGAAGATTAGAGCAAGAAAAATACTGCCGTGGGGCTAGGAAGACATTGTGAAGGAAAAAGGAAATATACATAGGCTGCATTTGAAAGAAAATCCCTGAGGAAGGCGAAAGAGAAGGAGCGAGAATTAAAAACAAAGATCTGAACAGTGTGAAGCCCTGGTTGAATTAGATCCTGAGCTGAAAGGAGAGGGGCAGAGGCAGGAAAGTGCTGCTTAAGCAGTTCACTGCAGCCACAGCAAGCAGCGAGCTCCGTTATCTCCCATTTTCTGTTTGTTTTCTCCAGCTGGTGGCCCAGTGCCAGTGTGCGTGCACGCACCCGCTCGTACGTGCGTTTTGGGCCTTGGGTAAACGGCTCTAAGAAATGGCGGTGAAATTTGCACTCTTGGGAGAAGTGGGGTGGGAAAACCCCTGACGCGTTCCCTAAATAGCAAAGCCGGAGTCCACCGTGGGCGGACGTGCCTGCTTTGCCACTGTGGCCGGGGCACCAGCACACACGCCGACGTGGCCGGTGCCTGGTGCGGTGTGGA
>NW_009259694.1:900918-930335 GCF_000687185.1 Egretta garzetta | reverse complement strand
AGGCCCGCGGCTGAGGAGCTGCAAAATAGTTTTCCAGCAGCTGTGGGGGGTTTGCAACCAGCAGCTGGCTGGGGCAGCAGCGGCGGCGCACCCCTAGACCGTGACTCAACATTTTGGATTCTCCAAGGGAGTTGTGCTTCGCACACACATTGCATTGCAACATCAGCTTGCAGCGGGGTTGTGCGGTTCCAGCCAGCGCCTAGATAAGCGAGAACAATATAAATGCAGGGGAAAGCACCCATTTGTTTGTATGAACTAAAAGGTTTCCGTGAGAATAGAGCGTACTTGCCCCCCCGCCACCCGCCCCCGTGGAGGCTCCTCAATGCTGAGAAAAGTGAGATTGTACTTTAAAATATTAAATGGTTTTCCAATCAGTGCAGAATCTCAGCTTTCACCTGGGTCTTTTGTATGCGTTCACTTCTTCCAGCAGGAGATTTGTAATAGAGGAAGCAGGTGTAACATGGTGATTATAAAGATATTGTTGGGGGGAAAAAAAGGGTGAATTTTCAGTGCTTTTCTCCTGTGAGCCTGCCAGGGCTTCCTTTTCAGCTGACTCCATCACCTTTTAGCAAGGTGCTGTGTTTTCGTCCAAGTCAGTCAGTCAGTCAGTCAGTCAGTCAGTCAATTGTGCGTAGAAAAAAAGGTTGCTGGGTAAATTTGAAACCTTGATAACACATTCCTCCATTTGTGTATATTGTACGGCTTACCAGTGTATTCATTCCTTTGGCTTTCAACATTTCACAACTTCCCATAGGTCAGCCCGAGCAACAAGAACAGGTCCTGGTAGATTGAAAGATTTCTGCTTTCAGACACTCATGTTCACATCACTTTGCCTGTTGATTTCCTGATTTTTATTTATTTTTATTTTTTTATGTTTCTTTTATTTTTAATCAGCAACATCAAATGGGTCTTTGGAGGGCCTGGATAACCAGGAGGGAGGGGTGTGCCAGACAAAAACCATGAAGATCCTCATGAAAGTTGGACAAGGTAAAGACCATCTGCTGTTTCATGAAATCACTTTGATCAGTCTCAGTGTCCTTTTAGTTTTCAGGCTGCTTTTAGCGGTGTAGAGCAGAGAGCCAACCGAGTCTAGTGTGGTCATTCCTCCCTTATAGTCTGAAAGCAAAGCCTATTTTCTCTTCCTCAGCTACTGACAGATTTCTACAGGAGGAGGGTTAGCGTAATAAGATCTCTTCACTGGAGAGATCTCTAGAAGGAAAGGTCACCTGGGAGTAGTGTGTTTCAGTCATTTTTATTTTTATTTTAAAAAAAAAAGCCAAAACTCTGCTGTTCAAAATTATTTAAAGTACATGAAAGGAGGGAAGCTAATATTTCTATAGTTTGCTTGTTATGAATTCTGATTACAGAGAGGTTTTTGTTCGTTGTCTCTTTTCACATATAGATAACCTATTGTGCAGGAATAAAGAATTATTCTTCTAAGTAGAAGTTGGTCTAGTAGTCAATCAACTTCCTCAGTTAAACTGAAATGTCATCTGCAAAGCTTTTCTTGTCAATTACAGGAGTCCCTATAGTGTCTGCAGATGGCCTCACAATTTAAACCTCTGAAATAACTAATATAACCATTTTGCTTTAAAAGGAAATTTACGTACTTATATGTACCAGACCTTTGCATAAAGATTCTTCTGTTCAAAGCCATTTGTGTCTCACGAGGTACCTAGAGCCAGCTTATAAGGCTCCATACCATCAAGCACTGAAGCTGCATGAGTCGTCTTTCTCTCCCCCAGATCCCAACTCGGCGGGGCTGCCCCGGCATACAGATCCCACCAAGCGCCCCGAGCAGGAAGCTGGCACCAACGGGAAGAGTTCCACCACCAGCCCCTTTGTCAAGGACCACTCAGGTAGGTGCGGCGGGGCTCCCGCCTGGGACTGGGACTTTGGCAGAGTCTCCTCCTTTGTCCCCAAATGCATTTTATTTTGCCATTAAAGTGCCAGCAAAACAAATGTTTTTGTACTGAGATGAAGCAAAAGCCAGTTCTGATGCTCCGGTGGATAGTGTCTGGGAGCTGCAAGTTTTGGCAATGGCTGCTCTCTCCCCTCTCCCACTCTGCAGTAGAAGTTAATTACATCTTGTGAGAATATCACTCATTTACAGGAAAGTTTTTGGATAGGACATTCGCTAAGCAGCTTTACGATGGTAAATGCTGCCTTACATTTAGTACTCTGGCAGATGAACGAATCTTTCTGTCTTTCTTTTCCCGTATAATACATTATCAAGTGGTTCTCGACAACCATTTATAAAGTTTATTTCAAGGCATCTATAATTAATGCCCTGATCTTTTAACTGACCATATAAAGTCTACACATGAATGGCTGGTCTTTCACTAAATTTAAAGATTTATTGGTTTTTTTAATAATTATCTGAATGAGGTAAACAGATGGTTCCAAACAAATATCCTCAGGATGCATTCCAGACATTAGGTCAACAAGAAAAAAACTAACTCTTAAGACCCCAAGGTCTCTGGAAGAAAATTCGATTCATTGGGAATGCTACAAAGCAAAACTTGCTGGCAGTTGATTCTGGGGTTCCCAAAAATGGCTGCAAGTTTTCCTTGCTAGCTCTGTCATTAGTTACTGGGCTAATGAATCTTTGATGTGGCGGTCACTGGGCAGGCTTCAGCCATTTCCTACAGAGGTTCCAGTAGGAAAAGTTCACAGTTGACGTGGACATAGCATCTGCAGTGTTCTTCCACCTGTGACTGAGCATCAAGAGAGGGAAGTCGGTTCAAATTTTCAAGTGAGAAAGCGTCAAGTGAGAGTTCATTTAATTTTTGTGACAAATAACGGCAGTGTGATGGCACCAAATATTCAATAAGCTATTCAGCATGTGAGGTCTTCTTGACTACCAAATGCGTGGTGGTGTTTTCTTTTAAGTAAATGTAAGTTAATACAAACAGATACATGCCATAGCCATTTTGCCTATCTCCCGCACTGCCTCAAGCTCCTTTGCTTCATGTGCAGGCAAGAGGAGTCCACGTAAAGAGGCACTAAGGACAGTTCAACTTAAATCAATATGCGAAAGATAAAATAGCAGAAGAACGGTGTGACACCGAACAGTACCAGTTGGCCTGAGAATTGTCATTTCCCTGTGTTAATTCCCCCTCACAGTCCTATCCCACCCCTCTCCGTGGCCCGGGGCTGGCCGGCATCTGTTAAAAGATGCGGTGTGCATCAAAGGCTGCCTTGTCAGTGCTAGTCCTCGCCACTGATGGATGATGATGTATGAAACAGGGTGGTTTGGAAGGAGCACAAAAGTGAGACCAACAGACACAAAGTCTTGTTTAATATTGATTGCTGACTTCGGCTGTTTGCATTTAGCTATCTAACAGGGTAATTGGTTTGTCAAAGTTTAGATGTCAGTTAATTCTTCCAGTCTTGCTTACTCTACACATTTTTAAGCAGCGTAAACGGGTCGCAGGGTGGCAATAACTTTTGTCTGTTGTATTTCCGTTCTTTCCAGGATCTAGCACAGATGGCAGTAAGGCTGGGCATTCCAGTATACTGGGTTCAGAGGTGGCCTTATTTGCAGGGATTGCATCAGGGTGCATCATTTTCATCGTCATCATCATCACTTTGGTGGTTCTTTTGTTGAAGTACCGGAGAAGACACAGGAAGCATTCCCCGCAACACACGACAACTCTCTCACTTAGTACGTTAGCCACCCCAAAACGCAGTGGCAACAACAATGGTTCTGAGCCCAGTGACATTATCATTCCTCTAAGGACTGCAGACAGTGTCTTTTGCCCCCACTATGAAAAGGTCAGCGGCGACTATGGACATCCGGTGTACATAGTTCAAGAGATGCCTCCTCAGAGTCCAGCAAACATTTATTACAAGGTCTGAGAAACACACAGCCAACTCTGTGGTACAGTTGAGTCGTAGATGAAACTCACTGGTCAAATGCTTTCTGTTGGGGTTTGTGATGACGCCTTGTTGCGCTAGCATTGACTCAAGCACAGGGCGGGAGAAGGCGACAGCTCTTTCTCCGGGAGCCGACGCAAGCTGGACAGCTTACCTAGTCTGTAGAATTCCTATCTCGGTGAATACGTATTCACTAAAAGCTGGAAGACTTTTATGTAGAAGATGCCCATTCTGATTGCTGTACTCTTGTTACATTCATCATCCTCAAAGCCATGTGCTGCGGGCGTTCAGGCATGTACAAAAGCCGAGGGAAGATGGAGTGATCCGTGGATGTTAATAGCTCTAGGCATCCTGGGAAGGTGCTGTAGGATATATCAAGCTTGAAATGCAATCTTCTGACTTTTGTGTGTCTCTCTCAGTGCGTACTGGATTTGTCACACAGACCTTGGTGTCTAAGTAAGACTTGTTAAAGTTCTCTTGCTTTTAGTCCGCCACTGTTCCATTTGTTTCTGTTATCCGGGGCTCTGCCATCCTTCACATAAGATTTCCTTTCACTCCACCTCCTGAATCACTAATGGAACATTAATGTTTGGAGATCCACGCTCCATCCATCTGCTACAGCAGCCTCACTCGAATGGGTAATGCATTTATAGAAATTGTGTTTGATAGTAAGGAGCCTTCCAGCCAAAAAGTTAGGCTGTCAACAAAGTCAAGAGCAGGACTGGGTGGTGGAGGGAAGGGCTGACTGCAGTTGCAGTTGAATACTGCTGCCTCAAAAATAGAAGCTGGGAAGAAAAAAAAATAAAACATTTAGGTAGCACAGCACTTTGGTATGCTAAGGTTTAAGAGGCAAGTAGGAGGCACAATAACACGTGCAGTGGATTAGGGCTGCATTTGAAGGAATTCATGGTTATCAAATACCAGTGTGCAGGAAAAAATAGTACCTTCAATACAGTAGAACAAAGGGGTATTGTTAGTAAGTGAACAAGCTTGGAGAGGACAAGACAATAGCAGGCCGCTGAGGATATATTAGGGCAGGGCTGTTGTGGTACTGGCAATAAAATATACAGCTTTGAAGCTGTAGCGAAAACCTAGTCTGCTTTGGCTGACTTTTAAGCAGACTCAGCTGCTATACTATCACATTATACTAAACGCAGGGAAAGCATTTAAGAAAATAACAGAGGGCCAAACCTGACCAAGATGACTATAAGCCAACGGGTCAAATGAGCTGTAATTCTATCACTGGTGAAGTTGTGGGGGGAAAAAAAAAACCCAACACAACAGACCTTTCTCATCTCTAAAAGCAAGACGGAATTTCTTTCTGACTGAGCCTTTTGACACTTTGGTTTATTGTAGTGCTGTCCCTGCACAGTGAGTGTCGGTACTGTGACTGACGCAGCCGTTCATTGGTGCTCCGTTGCAAAGTTAAAGCACATATGGCAAACCTCTTGCAGTCTGTAAGAATAAAATAAATTATGACACTGAGATGGAGAAGGAAGATATGTCTTATTTATAATAGGTGTATAGAACACAAGGGATATAAAGTGAGAGTTTTTCTTTTGTTCGTTCTTTCTTACTTTTTTGGTTTGGTTTGCTTTTTTTACTAGTATATATTTTGAGATTGCACAGAACCTACACCAGAAGATGTGAAATTCATTTGCGGCAATTAAATGGTCTTAACTTGTCATCATTTTACATATATATGCGTGTGTGTATATATGTATATACACACATATATATGTTTATATATGCATATATATGCATATATGTATACACACATTTAAAAAAAAAAGAAACTGCTTCTGGGAAAAACATCAGCCATCCAAAAATAAGAATGGGAGCATATTTTAAAAAAGAAAAAAGATCCAAAGCATCTCATGAGAGAAAACTGGGAAATAGAAGGCCCAAAATATCAGGAAATCAATGTTACTGCATCATGTATTTAACAATGACAAGGTGTGCCGGCATTTATTTTCTGTGTTGTGTTTTCCCTTGCCTTATGGGCTGATGTGTTCTGTAGATTTCGTTGAGGTTCGTAGAGGGGGGGTTCAGGTTAAAGTTTTCTCTTTAGCATGGCTATTCCCCTAAAGCTCCCACCCTGGGGAGGAAATAAAAAACCTCTACTTTTATATGTGCTATGCAAATAGACATTTCTAACATAGTCATGTTACTATGGTAACACTTTGCTTTCTGATTCGGAAAGAAAATGTAGCAACAGCATTTTGAGGTTCTCAGACCTCCGGTGAGCACCTGCAAGAAAAAAAAAAAAAAAGAAAAAAAATCTGTCATAGAAATGATCACTCTCTCTGTTTCCTGAACCTGAAAATGATGTTGGGATGTTGGTCCAAAAGAGAGAAACAAAACAAAAAAATCCCAACCCATGGTTCTGTGGAAGGTTACCATGGTGACTAACTACAGTACATATGTAATTCTTTTCAACAACCCTTCCTTTCTGTGAATCCATCCATACAAGGTTCTCTTGTAAGTCATTAAGATTTTATTTTGGGGGAGGGGGGAAGAAGGGAAAAGATGGGTTTACTGATCCTGGTTTTTATTAAATCAAATCTATGCTTCATCAGTTGGCTACATTCTAGTTATGTACTAAACTGTGAAAAAAAAAAAAATCAGACTAATTGCTCAAGAGCAACCTGCAACCAATTGAAAAAAAAAATGTACTGTGCGTCTGTTTTGTGTCTGGTGCAGAATTATGACAATCTACCAACTGTTCCTTTATTTGACGTTGGTCCAGCTTTGAAAAGTTACTGTAAATGCCTTGCTTGTATGATCATCCCTAGTCACCCGACTTGGAATTTGCACCATCATGTCTAAGTGAAGATGCTGTAAATAGGTTCAGATTTACTGTATATGGATTTGGGGTGTTACAGTAGCCTTATTCACCTTTTTAAATAATAAAAAAAAAAAAAAACCCACATGAAAACAAGACAAAAATGGCTTTTCTTAACCAGATTGTGTATATAGAGCAATGTTGGTTTTTTATAAAGTCCGAGCAAGATGTTTTGTATAAAATTTGAATTTTGCAATGTATTTAGCTACAGCTTGTTTAAAGGCAGTGTCATTCCCCTTTGCACTGTATTGAGGATAAAATGGTATAAAAGGTTGCCAAATTGCCGCATATTTGTGCTGAAATTGTGTACCATGAATATTTATTTAAGAATTTCTTTGTCCAGTTTGTAAGTAACACAGTATTATGCTTGAGTTATAAATAATTTCTTCTTTTTTTTTTTTTTTGTTTTGTTTGTTTGTTTGTTTTGTTCTGTTTTAAAACTAGCCGGTCATAAGTTTGAAATCTGCTTTAGTTCCACATTGCAATTAGTTCCCAGAACATGAAAATTATGAAAATCACATTCCACGTCTGTTTCAAACTGAATTTGTTCTTAAAAAAATAAAATATTTTTTTCCTATGGAAACCTTGCCTTCTAAGTATTTTCTTCTTTTGTTTTGCGATTTTTTTCTTTTTTAAAAGATAAAAATAAATAAGAAGGCCATGAAGCCTGCCTCCCTCTGCCCCTCCTTCCTTTCCTCCTTCTCTCCCTCCCTCCCTCCCTCCTTCTCTCTCTCCCTTCTCTCTCTGTATCTCCCCCCTCCCCCATTTTTCCACCCTGATTGCTAGTGGTTTATAGGAAAGAAAGCTCCATATAATACACTGACTTCTGTTAATTTACTTCTTTCCCAGACTTTCTCTTACATATATCAGCAGGTTTTAAAAAACGCGTGGGGTTCTAATGCCCTTGGAAGTCAGCGAGCTTCAGTCAGGTGCCGCAGCCAGGTTGCCTGGATGATCTGGGAGGTGAGATTATAACCACGCAATTAATTCCCAGACATTACGGAGTGGATTTATACTGTGGGCAGAGTCAGAGATAAAAAACAGACCTGAAGCCTTCTGGGCGCTGTTGCTGTCACTGCTGCTCCGGGGGAGGGGGAGCTGCAAGCCTGGGTGGCGGGGCTGAGCAAGAAGGGAGAGGAGCTGGAAGATGTTGGGAGAACGGCAAAAAATTAGAAATGCTGCAAAGTCAAAGCATCTCTGTGCGGTTCTTTCAGTGGGGCCATGCATCCGTCCTGTCCCGGTTTTACTGCGCCTTACGTCAGGGGGGATGAGGGCCAGCATGTGCAGGTGACACAAGCCTTAATGCAAGATCTGTGGTGGTGGTGGTAGTCTAATTTTCACCCGGATAACCGATTCTCTCATTTAATAAGTGGCACCTTCATTTTTTGACAAAGCCCAGTCACTTTGGAAGCGAAGCACCTTTCAGTTTGTTGGCAGCGCATAGACGGTGTGCTCATCCATGAGGTAACATTTGGGAAGGTCTACAGAGGGGAAAGATGCATTTGTCGCGTCTAACGACAGATGCCAATTTGTTGTAGAGTTTTCATTGAAGAAAGGCAGCTAGCTATTCATAGTATTGGTCACGCAATTGCCATTTGTCAAGTTATTTTTTCTTTTCTGAATAATAAGGGAAAATAATGACCGTATGGCACAGGCACTGTGCGTTGCGATGGCACAAGCATTCTGAAACTGGGCTTCCAGAAAGCCCTCGAGACTGTTGAACGGTTGGGCTAGCATGGCTTCATGCTGACAGAGCTCCTTTTGGACAGGTCCAGTTTACAGAATCTGTGCTGGAAGTTGATCTTACAGGGGAAAGCCGCACAGTGGCACTTAGGTTCTCCTCCCGACTCTGCTACAGATGTCCTTGGGAGCGTTACTTGGCCCAGCAGAAGGGCATCAGTGCCCATGGTGGAGCGTGTGAGCATCCTCTGACTTCTCAGTAAATCACTTGGGCCTCATCCTGCATTTTCGGCTCTAAGTCACTTCAAAGGGGCTAGGCTTGCGTGCTCAGAGGCACATGCGTACTTGGCTGGATTGAGACTTCACTCCCTGCTTCATGCTTGCACACAGGGGATTTCATTTGCTCATCTTGGTGGTTTGTCATGAGGTTCCCCACATCGTTAAGTGGCTGTGAGGTGCTCGGGTCTGGTCTACGCTAAAAGCTTGTCTGATACAGCCATCTGTTAGAGCTGTGAGTCTAGCTTAGTTAAGGCTAAGGCTATTGTTTTATTTTAGGCCTTGGTAAATACTGGAAGGTGGTGATAAGAAAAATAATTCGACAGTGTCAAGTTTACATGGCATTTTCATTTCTGTGCCTTTTTTCCATCTACGATAAACATGTTATACATATATATATATATATGTTATATTTATAACTAGCGTGTATATTGACACCCCCACACACCTATTTTTGTCCCTGCTTTAGCGATAAGGAAAAGCAGTTTTGCTATAAACGGTGTCTCCACTGGGGGGAAAAATGGTTGCCGGTGTAACCGTATCTGTGTAGTTACACTTGGGGACAGGGATGCTGGGTTAACGGGAGGGCCTTGCACACATGCCCTCGCAAATGTAACGGACCTTCCCTGAGTCTGCTAAACTCATTTTAGTAAATGATATGTGCCTTAGACACTCAGCATAAAGTCATTGACTTATAACCCATCTTTTATATCTTGCAGAGGAAAAAAAAAAATCATGCTTGCATTTTGCACTGCTGCTGACACTGCACTATTAATTATCAAACAAGCACAAAATCAGAATTTACTGCCTTTATTACGAAACTGGTTCCCTGGCAAGAACTAGTCCAAGTCAATAGGCTCCGCTAAGTGGAAAATAAAATTATAATTCACAGTTGTTATCCATCTAGAGTGGAATAAGGATCTGTTACATAAAATAGTGCCTCACAAAGTAAGCATAACAATGTTATTGCCTAGGTTTAAAACATTATACCTCTTTCTTTAGCCTTTCTCTTTAGCTTTGCTGTGATGCATTGATCAAACGCATCAGTCAGCAGCATGCTCATTTTGATTCTATGGGCACCATAAATTTTCTTTTTGCAGAAAAGCTTAAAATTATGTAGTGGTTAGCGAAATAAAGGAAAATGAAAACTCCATCTTTCTAAGAGAAGCTCTCCATCTTCATTGCCACGATGATAGAAATTTTGGTAGGGAAAAAGCCCAGGGTTTAAAATCACCAGACATGCTCATTATATAGTTGGCATGTCATTACATGAAGCATCAGATCAGAAATCAAGTAATATTTGTTTTGGAAAAAGATGAGTGTTGGAGCATATACCACAATGTATTCATGATTGTGCCGTTCATAATCCGAATGGTGCTGGATTCAGCTGACTGAGCCACCATCTAAAAAAAAAATAAGATCTGTCTTTCACATGACTCACAGAAATACTTTGATCCTTAATTAAGGCATAATGCAACCCATAGGAGTCACCCTACAGATAAAATCACGGGGCTGATGGTGGAACTGGAGTTCCTATTGGAAGTAGCTTGCCTGTGCCTGGATCTGCCGATGATGGGTGAGGTGCTGGCAAACGGGGGCTGGCAACTCTTGCGAAATGGGGGCGAGAGCCTGCCCACGCACGGTGAGGATGAGGAGGGGGAGCTGCAGGCGGCTGCTCCTGGAGAGAGGCCTGTGGAGCAGAGGGAAGAGGACTGGAGGAGGAAGGTGAGTGAGAGGGCAGTGACTTCCCAAGGAGGAGGCGGCTTGGGGACATCTGGCATGACAAGATTCCAGGGAGAAATCAGACCCGGCTGTGGGGGTAGTGAGAGAGACAAGGTCTTTGCAGCTCTGGTAAAGGCTTGGGTGGGAAACAGGTTAACAGCAAGCAGGGAAAAATATTGACAGATGAAAGGCAAATAAGCGTAGTATTTGTTAAGTGTTGGCTGGTGTTTCGAGCAGGTGAGGAGATCAGGCCAGGTTGTTCTGCTAGACACTGCGAGGAGAAAGAGCCTACGTGGGATGGAGAGCCAAAACCAGAACTCGGTGTTTTCTGCAAGCTGGGATCCTGTGAAAAAGAGATGAAAGATCTGCAAGAACTGAATAACTGTAGGACTATTAAACGTCTAAACAGCAAAGAACCTTGTGCATAGCTGTCACAACCTCTGGAATAGGGCCTGTGTTTTCATAAGTGCATTGACAGAGCCTCGTATGCTTACGCTGCCGAAGAAGTGCAATTAATAATATGGGGAATCCATTGAGGGTGGGGGAATTGTTGCTTCTAGATCAGACCTTCAGTGGATAGAAATTAGCATGGTTCAGCTTGATATCTGATCCTACTTACCACAGTTCAGAATGGCACATGCGTAAGCAATACTCATACAGATTTTATTATACCTCTTCGCTATGAGAAAGTGCTTTATAAGAGTGTTGTCCTGCATATTATAAAGACTGTACTCAAAACCATACCAACAATGGCACGCTTTTAAGAGACTGCTATTAAATGCCATAAAAATTGTAATTTTTATTGAACATCTTCAGCAATTTGCTGTATCTGTTCGTTAAAAGTAGGTTGGATTACTAGCAAATGTATAATAAAAATTGTTCACATTATAATGTGTCTTTTTGTCCTCTCTTCTAACATTTAAACTCATTCCTTCCTACTCCTGCATTCAGTTCTATTCCATATACATAACAGGCAGGTCAGCTGCCCGCTGTTGTTACATTATCTGTTCATCCCCCCACGCCGTGTTCCCAGTGTTTCCAAATCTCATAATTAGATCAAAATACTGAATGTTGGATTTCTTTAAACTCAGCTGTTGGAGGTATGTGGCCACATGACCAATTTAGTAATTATTCAGCAGCAATAGCATTTTAGCCTTCATCACTGCAAGGGATACTGGAGGTTGTGAGGCCAGAAGGCAGAAGAAGATGCAAAAGAACTCTGTCTGTCACTCTGAAAAATCTCGAGATTTGGGGAAACCCAAATGATGGTGCAAAAGTTAAAAATAGTCGCACGTGCTGCCTGTGGTTCACACTCTTTCCTTCATTACTTGCCATGTTTTCTTTTTGTACGTAACCTACAAAGCACATGTGAATTTTTCCGGCCTCAAAAGAGAGTTCAGTCTGTGAAGATTCCTACTGCTGATTCTGGAGGTCTTCTTCTGTATTTCAGCTACTGAGAAAATGGTGGCTGCTTTCCTTCAGCCTGGTTATCCTGTACCCAGATGCCATGCCCTGATCACCTGCGTGGTGCGCCAGCCCTGTCAGTCCCAAAGCCCCTTTCTGGGGCTTCGTATCTTCCCAGATAAGGTTTCACTTCTGGACAAAGCTTTTGTTGCTCACAGTGAAAGTTTCTTTTCAAATGTTGCCTTAGGCTTTTATATGACTGCCTCTCCTTTTATATGACTGGCTATGGATTTCAGCTGGTCACAACTTTTCCATGAAAAAAAAAAAAATGTTCTGATGGAACACAGGAACAGTCCTTGTACCATGAGTGTGTTTTCTTCTAAGCCCCTTATTTTCCAGTCAGGTTTAGTTTGAATTTTTATGTGGCTTTATCTCTTCCTTTTGCATTTCTTCAATTGCATCTGAAGGAAAATAGCATGCAGTAAAATTCCTAAATGCAATTTAAATACAGCTCATTTCAATCCGGTTGGTTTTACATCGGCATTCATCAATACATTAAGCTAAAAATATTGCAGGCTATTTTGTTTTGTTCCTTGTAATTAAAAAAAAAAATTATAATCTATTAAAATCTCCTTTCAGAAAAGTGTAAGCAGCTCACTTTGGAAGGCAACATTTGAGCAGAATTAAGAAAGAGTGATTGGTGTGCTGCTCAAAATTGAGTGAGCGTATTTGAAAGACAGAATGACTTTTGGCAATAATCAATATTTGGTTTTGTTTTGTTTCCTTAAGTCAGCTCAGTACTAAGAAGCGGAAAGTGCTGTTGGTTTTACAATTGGTGCTCCAGCCTGGTGGCAGCCAGCTTGGGGCTTATTTACGTAGCTTTGTCCTTTCAGTCTCTTATGATGAGCAGTGATAAAACTAAAGTCTGGATGCTTTGGCCACCGGTAGGTGTAACCTATGTGATTACACACAATACAAGGGATTTACACTGAGACATTGTTCCTGCAGGAGAAACATAAATCCCCTTTGCCAGCTCCCCTCCACCCCCTTCTAAGTGCTGCGTTTTAAAACAGCAGATGTTTTTCCTTTGGATTTTTCACCCAGCCTAAATATTTCAAAGACAGCATCAGAACTATATTTATCAAGTTATACAACACTTTTGTTTTTCTGCGTAGCTGGCTGCTTGCGACGTTTCCTCAGCGTCCCCTCACTCAAGACACCATTAATAGACCAGTGCCTACGAACATGCAGATGAGACTCGGGAGACTTATTTTTGCATCAGATTTTTTGAGGGGCATCTTACCGTCGCGTTTTACTTCTGTCATGCTACCGACAGACGGAAGCACCAATACACCTCGGTCCAGAAAGGCTTCATCCCTGCTCGCAGAAGTTATGAGGACTGATTGCATTTTTTCTCTTTCAGTCACCAGCAGTGAGGGATTACCCTGGGCTGTTCAGGCTTTTGCAGGGAGGCGGAGAGGAGGTGGCGAGGCCTCAGTCCCCAGCGCTTTGATCGTTCCTCCTCAAAGGGAAAGACGGGAGTTTTGCACGGCCCTCGCCGCAGCACCGCGCCTCTGATAAACGCAGGGCCGAAGCTCTGAGCGATGGTGCTCAGTCACTCAGCTTTCCGCACGCGGCTGCGACAGCAGACCGCTTGGAAATCAAAAGGTTTCTTGGAAGTGGGCTGATCGCGTAAAGAGGGCACGTGAGGGCTGATCTGGGGCTTTTGGCTTGCCTTAGCTCATCTGCTGTATCGCCGCCGAGCGCTCTGCCAGCCATGCTTTGCAAGAAACGAACAATGAGGAGGATCTGGCTTAATTAAACGCTTGGAAGATGCACGGGTGGTGCGAATCACGGAGGCAGGGAGAAACAGCTGCAACTATCACAGCTTCTGCAGTCCCAGAGGTGGGCACCAGCTTCTTGGGAGAGGCTATTTCTGGGTCGCAGAAGGAGGTCTGGGCTTATGCTCCCTATTCATTATTTGACATTTCCACTTAACATTACTGCCGGCTCCTCGAACAGCGTTTGACCCAAACATGATTCCTTAAACCTGAAGTGGAGTTTTTCACTCATGCAGTTGGCTGATTTCAGTGCCCTGAAGAACTTGGCCCCTGATTCCTAACCAATTGACAGCCATGAATGAGGTGGCAATTAAATCTCTGTAAAATATAAAATCCGATTAGTAACATTTCCAAGCCTTTTAGAAATAATGGCTCGTGCAATAATCCTTCCCTTTGCCAGCTATTTTAGGATAAACATAATTGTTGAGTGTACCAAGTTCCTTTTCTTCAGAAACAGTGAAAATCAGAACTTAGAGCACTTTTAATCAGTGTTCAAATTCTGATTTTTTTAAATCTTCCTAAATTCTAGGCCTGAGTGGCTTTCTGTGGAGGTGAGTTTTATATTTCAGTCACAGATCGTATGAAAGAGTGTTTTCTTTGATCAGTTTTTAGCTTTTCACCTTTGAAACTTGTCTCTATCCATGTCTTCTGAGACAGAGAAATCAACTCTTAAGTTCTATCACTTCTTAGCATATTTCTACCTTTAAAAAAAAATTTTATTCATCTCATTCTCACTCTTATGGTACCCATGTTCCTATTTCCATTTAGTGAATTTTCCATGCCCCAAACAATTCTTTTTTGGCTGTACTTTGAACTCTCCCTTAATTCTGCTTTATTCTTTAAAAACAATGAGATGGGAAATATATACAGTTTGTTAGTCGAGATTGCATGGCCTTTTCCTATGGTGTAATCTGAGAAGAGCTGAGGAGGAGCTGCATATGAAACAGTTTGGATGCTATCACGGGCAGTTATTGTGTCCACAGCATTGTGGCAAAATGGTCCTGTAAAACACCTTGGATAGTGATAAGCACTGTAAGCTTGCATTAATAGCTGTAGGATTTGAAACTGCTCAGCAGCTCTTAGGCATCCTATCCAGAATGAGAGGATTATACTTTTGGCGGCAGTCACAAAGCTTAAGAGGTTTCTTCCTATGTTTCTCTACAGCAAAATCAGGATGTTTCCTTCATAATACATTAATGGGAAATATTTCTCTGAATACTCTGTCATTGTATCTTTCAATCTTGTGCATAGAACTTTTCAAGTAGGCCTCTTAATCTTTTTTTTTTTTTTTCTCACAAACCACGTAAATCACCCCTGTACTAACAATTTGCCTTATTTCTCAATCCACCTTTTGTGGATTTAAGCAAAGGCTGGGTCCTTTCCCAAGCACTAAGGGTCCCTGCTAGCAGACAGACTGTCACCATCTCCATCGCCCCCAGAAACACGCATTTGCCTTCCAGTTTAGGTTATTCACCAGGGCTGTGGGAGTCCTGGGTTTAAATATGTGGCCAGTGTGACTCAGAGCAGGGATATGGATATATGATTTCAGGTTAGAGCCCTGCCAGATATTTTGAGTCTGTTCTTTTCTGTTGGAGCTTTATCACGCTTCATAGCTGAACAGCCACTGCTCAGGAAAGGCTCTAATGTCCTAAAATTCACGAAGCAGCTGCCTCGGGAGTCAGGCTCTAACCCTGCTCTCCCAGCCTCACCTGTCATGGGCAGTGGCACTATCCTGTCGCTGTTCAATAAGGGAGATGGACCAAGGACATCCCAAACCCTGACATTTAGGGAATTCCCTTCTAATGTGGAGGGCACGGCTCATGTCTTAGAAGAGACTGCAAGCCCACCTAGGCAGCCAAATCTTGCCTGAGGGCTCTGACCCTTACATTGTCTCGATCCGGCACATGTCCTAAGTGGGAGATCAGGTCTTACTGGCAATGAGCCTGTTCGTAAGTTCTCCTCTGAGCTTTTGGCTTGGGCTGCGATCCCACACACTTCATTAATGGTGGACAGTGAACTCCATCAGGAAGGTTTTTTTTTTTTTTCAGAAACCACGGCATCCACTGGGTCCGATGTCAAGGGGAGGTGTCAGAAGCACCCATCGGAAGGACTTAGAGGAATGAGGCACAGCGAAGAGCCTGATTGCTTCTGAAGATCTGAAAGAGATGAATCTGTCAATTTTTGCTCTAAACGGGAAGCTGAACTTTAAGTTGGGGCTGAACCAAAGGGCAGCATATGGCAGCACTACAGCTGTTCAAAATCCACTTGCACTTCACGCTGGCACTTTGACAAGCACTATTGTGTTACAAACACTGGATGACACAGTACATCTAGGGCCATATTCAGCTCTGGCGTACGCAGGCATAATTCCCGCTGACTTCGTACACGTCTACACCAAAAAATGTACGGAAGTGTGTAGGACTGAAACAAATACATGGTGCTTTTAAGCAGCCCTTCTGGCAGACTGAGAAACAGTTGATGCTGTTAGACCCCCGTAGCAGGAAACGTGAATGTTATAATGTGGAAACGGAGGAAAAATTAGGGGATGCATTAGGAGACGCCTGGCGACGTTAAAGGTGAAACTCGAATTTCCACGTTGGAGCAACAGGCAGGCTGGCTGGTCGTTAGGAGGGGAAAGGGGCTCCCCCCACCGAGACCCATTTGCCGTCTTTCGTACTTTGTTTCTCATCTCTGCCAGTTGCTACAAGGAAAGAAAGAACTCTGAGGGATTGTTTTCTGGAGCGAGAGCCTCCGGGAGGCCTACAAAGAGCATTAGACAAATATATCAGAGAAGAGATCATGTTGCAGGGGGGAGCTGTATCTGCCAATGATGAGATCTTCAGTTTCTTAGTCACTTTGGGTCAGAAACCAGGTGTTACGTTGTTGATCCCACGGCTGCTTGCCATCCCCTGCCGCCTCCTGTGACGAACAGTCTCAGCCGTGCAGCTTTCGCAGCTCCAGATGTTTAAAAATACACTTTTGGAGTACTTGAACAGTAAAGTGCTCTTTGCAAAGTACTGCTGTCTGCGTTCAGCGGCTGAGCTGACTCCTATACGCTGATTTTTGGATGGCATTTTAAAAGCTTCGACAAGTCTGGACAGATATTTTCTCTCCTTAAAAAACCCACTTAACCCCTTCGGCACTGTGGTTTTAGATCCCCTGAGGTTCATATCACTACAAAGGGCTTAAAATTAGAACGGTGGAAAATAAATAATAGGAAATCAATAGCCGCCTTTTTCTCAACAAGAGTGAAGGCAGAAAGGACGACTGTCCTTATGCTGGAAACATATTTTATGAGTCCAACTTACTTGTGCATTTTCTACCCCTAGGAGCCAGAACAAGCTGGCTTCTGCTGAATGGTCAGGCAGCAGGGACGATTTTGCAAAGTGTACAATAACTGAGGAAATTACCGTGCCACTGGAGCATTCGGGGGACTTTATTTTATAACAGTCAGAACCCCAAATTTATCAAACCAAATGACATTACAAACAGTTGGAAAAACACAGAAAGAGAAAAATATTGTTTAAAGTTCAATAAATAAAACCTATCCTCATGTTAAAGACACGTACGTTATCCTAAAAGAGGCAGAGCTGGTGCTGGCATCAAAGACAAGGGTGTCAGCGGGAAGTGCTGAGGAAACAGCTGAGGCCTTGCACTTCAAAAAGCTTAGCTCTGGGTGAGAGATGTTCCCACCAACAGTCAAGATTCACAGATGACATTTTCAGATGTCTTCAGTGTTTTGCATCCAGGCAATCACACAATGTATCCCATGCCATATGTCTTTTCCATGGGCTTCAGTTACTTGGGTGTCTACAACCGCTTTCAGTTCTGCGCTGCAAGGTGGAAAAGAAGTGTATGAAAGCATCCCTGGTTTGTCTTGTTACTTTAGAATGAGTTCTGTGAGATTTGGACAGATTCCTATATCTCTTCCATTAGCAGAGATGACAATTTTTAGCTGCTTAATGCAGTGTTAACCATTTTCTCCGACAAGGACATGGCCGACCCATCAGATCCTTGACAAATGATTGATTTAACCTAGAAATGTCTATTTACAAGCTAATGCAAAAAAATATTAAGGATCAGTAAACTAATTAATGAGCAGTGTATTCCCCATGGCAACATGAATAAAATTACTGCTAGGTCAACAGAGAATTCAGCATTGCTCCATATGCTTCTTTTAGTGGTGTTCAAGTGGTACAGGTGTAAACTCTGGGTCACCTTATTGTTTCATATTTAAGCGAGTCATTAAAGGAAGCTGTCACCTATTGAACTAATTGGTTTTTTAATTCCCTCCTGCTGCTGTGAAGAGGAATAATAAATGTCTTCTCTTGTTAATACATCTGGAGTTCTTATCAAACTCCTGCTTTTAGAAAAACTCTGTATCCCTAGAAATGAGGCTGAATTTTCCCTAAAACCAGAGGCACCATCTTACGCATTTGTAACCTGAACGAGGGAGAAACTCTGTGTCTTTAACGCCCTTCATCCATTTATTTGCTAAGGTGGGGCAGGAAACCTCAGTCTGAAGGGGCGTGGGAGGGAAAAGCAGCCTTAGGCACAGCTGATGTAGGTCTCCGTGCCCCAGATGCAGAAGGAGTTGTAGGCATGGCAATGCTCAAACCTAAATTTTAGGTGTCTTGACTTCTGTAGTGGAATCCAGAGACCCAAATGTGGTGCGTGAATTCCCCATCCAGTGCCTGAGGAGAACTAGGTGAATCATAATCTACCCAGCTAAATTCAGCTATTATGTGCAGGCTCTGAAGTCAGTGGGGTTAAATTGAAAATTAAATGGAGAACACTCGGCCTGTGGTTTACTTGAAAGAAAAGAAAAAAAAGAGTACAAGTGTGTATTTCTTTAAATTTTCTGCTGACAGACCAGAGATAATTAGCCTACAGCTGCAGACTGGGGAGAACTGCTCTTTTTTCTGCCTTGAAGCAGCAGGTGAAAGCCTGGAGAGAGAAGCTGGGTGCCATTGACTTAATTTAGTTGCTTGAATTGAAGGCAGCATATAACAGCACAGAGAAACAGGGAAGTGGCAAATCTTCAAGACTAGGATTTTCTGAAGAGTGGCAGTTAATAAACAGAGATGAGAATATGACTAGGGAGAAGAAAGGATTAGAAATATGTGCTCATGACACCCCTGTACGTATCTTAGACGCCTTAGAGATGGATCAGCTAGGCACAAGTCCTCTCTCAAGAAGTATTGCAGCCTGATGAGGAACGTGATACAGCAATGGAGAATTGTAAACAACAGAAGGTGGAGGAGAGTTTCCACAACCATCATGCAGTTATTATACTGCTAAACACATATCTTATGTAAAAAACCTTTCCCTGGCTGTCCGGTGTGCTCCCACACATTGCCCTGCACCCTACCGAGGCCTGATGTTTTGCTGGCTCTCCTTGCGACATCCAGACACTCACTTCTGTTGTGAGCCAAAACGTGCAGGCAGGCATTGCTTGCAACGCTTCTTGAATGGTGAGCACCTCCATTTTAGAAATACATTAACATGAAGATTATTTGACGTTGGTTAAGGGGGAAATTATTTTTCTGTCTTCATAGGGAACAGTTTAGGAATAGGAAAAGGCAATAATAATAAATTAACATAATTATCTGCCAACATAATTTCTTATGATACCTGTTCTGTTGGGCATTTGTTTCAGGAGGCTTTTTATCTGTATGAGATGATAAAATTTATAGAAATAAAATAAAATCTTTTTTCAGGAAGGATCTTCAGAGTAGCCTGGTCACTGTATGCTGACATTTTAATAGCACCAGTGGGAGGACTCGTGGAGTAAGTTTAAGCAAGCTTGGCAAAGTAAAGCACAAGATTAAAATGTATTAAAATTAATGGATAGAAGTTGTCTTTCCAGCACTTTCATTTGAAGATGAGAGGGAGCAGTGTCAAAAGGCTACTATGCTGCTTTGTGAACCAGGAGATAAGGTTTCCATTAACAATACTGGCTGCCGGCAATCACCAGTCTCTCCTTCCTCCCATGTGCCATGCACACAGGAGGTCAGGTCCGGTGAGGTGAAAGGAAAACTGGGTTTGAGACCTCAGGAGGTACAGTCAAACATGAGTACAGCTGCGATGTAGAGCTAGGTATGACTCCACAGAGGCAACATAGATCTGGCCATACTTACTAGATCAGGTATCGTGTGCCATGAATACTTGCAACCATTGCCCAGGAACAATAAAGCTGCATTTGAACAGCTTTACCCACCGTTCATATTCTAGTATCCTAAAATTTCTAGTTATAAGACGGCTCACTCGGTAGGGCATAGATCCAGGTGAAAAAAAAGCCTCTGGCCTGAGCTGGCTCCCTGTGCTCTCACTCCACTGCACCTGAGCAAATAACCCCGACCAGAGCAGCAGATGGAGAGACACGCAGGAGCCAGGAGATGGAGAGACACGCAGGTTCCTGACACGCGGGAACCAGGTCAGATCAGGAAACCAGCAGTTACTACTCACAAGGTTTTTTATTTTGTTTTGTTTTTTCATTTTTAGTCACTCGTTATGTCAGGATATGGAGAATTTGTTTCTGAGATGCAATAACGAAGCACGCGCATCCTCCAGTGCAGTATATGCTAACTTTTACAAACATCGTGGGTTTTCTTTAAAGCCTGTTCTAGCAGCCATTGTGTTTGATAGACCGTCACATCAGCAAATTTATATGCTTTTGATTAAACTTTTTGTTTTAGAATGGCACCTCGTATTACCACATGAGAGCAGAGCCAAGTAGAATAGCAAACAGAAGGAGGAAGAACGCTGGAGGAAAAAACCTCCAGATCTTGGAGAGCTGCTTAGGGATTTTGTGTGAAAACCTGTGAAGATTTCTTCTGTCACTGAGCAAAAAAAGATTGTTTTAGAGGTTTATTAGAAGTGTTAACAACTGCACACTAGGCATTATTTTCCCCTTGTTAAACAAGATAAGTCGTCATTTTACCACGGCTTTTCAAAGACTGTAGTAAGTGTCAAGTGCCAGCTTTTTGTTTATTTATTTACTTCTATAAATTAGTGATGGATGCAAAACCATTTGAAGGTTTTCATATTTCTCCAGTGCGCATAAATCTGAAGGCCTGTGTTAGATTTCTGGCAGTGCAGTGAAACTCTGCATGAAGTGGGTGGTTTTGTTCCTTGGATCTTGTGGATTATCTCCACTGTAAACTATGCATTAATAAAAAGCAGAGCAGGCACTTACCGTATTCCCTTTTGGAATTAAGAAATAAAAGGGAACCTGCACACTTGGCTGCCTTTGAGGAAACTTTTAGAAAAGAAAGTTCAGAAGGAAAATGCCAGGAGTATAATGACTAATAAAATAAGGAAAAACACTGTGCCATTTTAAGTGTAAATGTGTCTTGGAAATGCAAAATGCTGCTGAGTAGCTAAGGAAGATGTCCATTTTTTAAGTGCCTTTTTGTTGGCCATTTGGAAAAAAAAACCCACAACAAAAAAACCCCAAAACCTTTTGATTAATCTTAGGCATGAAAATCTGTATTTATAGGTAATAAGAAATGTCATGACTTTGATTTCTCCACCAATGTTGGCCTCGGGAAAGGAAACAGAGGCCAGGAAAACAGTCACACCTGACAACTATTCCATCATCAGTTATCATGGTGCAATGCTGCAACGGGCAGGGAGGCTGGGAAGCAGGATGGGGTGAATTCGGTAAGTGAGGGCAGTGCTGTACAGATCCAGCAGGACAAGTGCAGAGGGGAAGGCGCATAGGCAGGGAGCAATTCTCTGTAGAAATCCACCTCGTGTCCTTTTAGTTCCTTATTTCCTGTACAGGCAGCTTGAAATCAGCGTGGCTGTTCACAGGGTGTGGCACCAAAGTGTTAAAATCTGGTCTCGGCTAATCGGAAATATCCTGAAGCTTCTGACTACTAAGATCCAGGGTGCTGGGCATGTGGAAAGGAGTCCTATTCTATTGGCTGTATTTGATTCCTTACTGATTTTGTAGTTGCGTATACACCTGGTATAGAACAGATCAATTTTTTTTTTTGTTATTCTATTACATTTTTATTATTGTATTTTCCAAAAATATTTTGGATTTTTTGGTATCAAAAATGTCACAGTAGTATATATTAGTGCCACCTTGTTTCAAGGAAACACATATGCATTACCACAAGACTAATCATGTGATTCAAAAGCCCTTCAGTACTTTGTGGCTGTAGACTTACATTACCTTACAGGAGGACTGCAGTTGCTGGTTTTTGTTAATTTGTCTTGTGCAATATCTCTTATTTTTCTTAAGGCAATGTGCAGCTGCACATTGTGGACAGGCATGGAGCCACTATCTTCCCTTTGTCTCTTAATTTTTTAGGTGTGCCTACACTGTAAAATATTGTGTCGTTTCAGAAGGACGTAAATGAAAGAACAGATTGAGAAATAAGTAACTTCATGTACGTCTCATACTTTAAACTTGTACCTTTTATGCACAGGCAAAAATTAGATGATGTTATATATTTTTTTCCTCTTAAGATTGTATTTGAACATTTATTTCAAAAAATCAAGTCCAAACTAATCAAGTCCTCACCTTTGTGCATATTCCCTGAGGAAGAATTATTAGGCCGATTGTTGTACTACTGGTTTTTTTAAGAAAAAAATTGCCTTTTTTTCGGTTTATTTTTGAAGGTTGGCCAGGATATATACCATCTCTTCTCACGTGTTTGGCTGTTCAGTCTCATCTGATTTAGCTCAATGAGTGTTCGTGCCAATTTACGCATGGGCCAACTTTGCAAGGCAAAGCGCTAATTGAAAGAAACCACCATTGCCCAGGGCCATCAGTTTTGTGGCTAGGACAGCTGATTTTGCTGACAACATTATCAGCCAATGTTTCCAACCCAGATGATGAAAATGGGGAGATTTGAACTGGGTCATCATTTTGATACAATTAAAATGCAAATGTTTTTGCGTTGCCAGGGTTTAGTCATCTGCCAGTGGCCACTGCAAATTTTAGCACGGAGCATATCTGTGTCAGATTCAATTCAGATAATCACAGGTCAGCGTAAAAATACTACAGTTGTAATCTTTATCTCTTTTTGTAATAGATCGCATTTAGGCACATGGGTTCATTGGCACTAGGCTCTTGTGCAAGAACTTAGGCAGAAAAGTTTCCTGGATTACTTCCTAATTGTGAAGGCCTTGTTCAGCTTTTAAAAGAACAGTTTACAAAAGCTCCTCAAAGTGAAAGCCTGGAGGTATCCTAACCCCACAGAGCCAAGGTGCCAGTCAGTCACTGGGGTGGGTCACAGAGGTTACCAGAGATAAAGGAATTTTGCAAACCCTGCATAGACGCTGCATGACTCAACCCACCGAGAAGGGAATGTGCTCACTCCACTGCACAATTTAATGTCCTGGAGTAATGAAATGATAAGTCTGCTTCACCCAGTGGGCCTGTCAAAAAACAATAATAATGACAATGGGATTCCCTTAGGAGAACTCTTGCAAGTTTTACTTGGAAGATTTAAAATATTTAATTTTTCTGATGCAAAGTCATAATTAAATCCAATAGGCTCCTGTGGCATACAGTGAAATCAAGTTAAACACTAACTTCAGAAATATTGATTCATCCATTTTCATCCATTGCACATGGCTGAAATAGTTAACTACTGTTATCCCCGTGGAGCATTATGGTTTGCTGGAGACGAAAAGACAACTTGATCCAGGAAGTGTGTACTTAATTTTACCTCAACTTATATTTCATTTATTTATTGGTTTAGCCTTAAATTAGGTGGAAATTAAAACCCTCAAATTAGACCTTATCATTCACTTGCAGGTGTACTGAGCCTCTCCTAAAAATAATGTGTACACATGCATGTGCCACAGTATGTGCTTTCATGTCCATGCTCCTGTGACCTTCATATGCTTGTATTTAATTAAAACCTATTAAATTAATACTTGGGGAAAAAGGAGGACCATATGTCACAACCGCTCCTTTTCAGAACAATAGCCATTTATAAAAAGCATGCAGAATATTTAAAAACAAGTAAAACGAGGTAGCTTATTATAATTTTTTCGTATTATGCATTCACGCTCTGCAGAAGGTCTGTATGCTTAGTCTATGATAGGTTGCAACACTTTTTTTGTAGTTAGAGCTCATTTTTACCAGCTTTGCTCAGGTACAGCAGGATGAAGGATGACTCTGGCTCTGTCTAATGAACACTGCTACAGTTACACCCTCAAAATATTGCTTTAAATTTAAGCAATAGAATGGACCCTCTATAAGTGTGAATAGAAGCATTTTATTATCACTGCTGATAGCATATAAGCTTTAGATAATTAATTAGCTCAGGTTTTTCTTGCATCACACACCGAGTTTTGCTTTGGTTAACGACAAATTTAGGGTAAGCTTGTCACTAGCACAGCAAATACATGAATAACAGCCATTTCATATTCGGCAGTAACTGGGCTTTATTATATTCAGTAATATCCAACACACAATGAGTTGGAATGAAGCCATTTCTAGAGTACAGATTTGAAACTAGTTTCAGAAATCATGCATAATAGGGGAATGAAATATGGTTGCCATACAGGAGTAATGTTTGGACAGTTATATTGTAATTGTATGCTGTATTTCCTGAAGTGAAATCCATATTTGAGTACCTGCAAATGGGAACCTGAGTTCAAAATCTGCTGATTTTCTACCAAGAGTTTCCATCTGCTTTCTATTCTCCTTGGCTCTAGTCTTATGTCAGAATATCTGATGTCACAGTAAAACAAAAGGAAGGTCATTCAAAAGCATATATATTACCTTGTTAAGTTAAATTGCATTTCCCACTGAAAGATGAAGTTTTAAAGAAACCCCTCAACATTCCTGAGCTTCATAAAGGATTTTACAAACCACATTACCTCTGTCCTGACTTTTAAGGATAAAGTGTATTCAGCACCTGACTTTGCAAATGAATTTGTTGATTACTTAATTATTTCTCTCTCTATAAAACCCTTAACCTTTTACTTTGTGTCCTGGTTTCAGCTGGAATAAAGTTAATTTTCTTCCTAGTTGCTGGCATAGTGCTGTGTTTTGGATTTAGTATGAGAGTGATGTTGATAACACACTGATGGCTTAGTTGTTGCTAAGTGGTGTTTATACTAGTCAAGGACTTGTCAGCTTCTCATGCTCTACCGACTGAATAGGCAGGAGGTGCACAAGAAGCTGGGAGGGGGCACAGCCAGGGCAGCTGACCCCAACTGGCCAAAGGGGGATTCCACACCATATGACGTCACGGCTCAGCATATACTATTTCAGTTACTCAACTCATGAGGGTGGGTTTTTTTTCACTTTTACTCTTCAGATTCTCTCCCCCATCCCACCAGGGTGGGGGGAGTGAGCGAGCAGCTTTGTGGTGCTCAGTTGCTGGCTGGGGTGAAAACACAATGCTTTGAAATACACATTTCTAAGCACAGTGCCAGCTTGTAGAAGGCCTGGTAACAGCTCAGAGGCCCAGATGAATATGATAATGTATTTAACCTTTACTTCAAATCCACTTACTTGTTACAGGCACCAATCACGTGTAAAAGCTTGAAGATGAATGTACAACCTGCATTTGGATATGTAGTTTGTGTGGTCAGGTGTGTAAAGACATGAAGTGCTTGTGTAAGTAGATAAATCCCTGCAGAAGTTGGCAGCACAGATAAGGTGTGAAATAGCAGCCTTGCAGCTTGAATACAAGATCAGTGAAGCCTTTTAAAGTTGGTTTTAGATATCTCCTACTAGATTTTTACAACCTATTTTAAATATTTGTTGGTTTGATAGTTATTAATCTATTTGATTGGCTCATAAAACTCAACATTTTTAGTTTTCTTGAGTTATGGCCCTTGGTTTTTTGTGCTCTGTATCACAGAGATAGCATGTCAAACTATATTTTTCTAATCCTATTAGAGCTGTATCTGTTATGATATTAATTGGTGGAAAATAGTATTTAACGGTTATCCTATTATACAGTCTTTTCCTTTATCACTGGTTTGTTTTGTATCTCTAGAGCTCAGGTTTTCCTCTGGCTTTAATTCAGTATGTTTGAAAATTCAGAGCCTCAACAAAGGCATGAATGGAAGAATGATATCCTCACTCCTTCTTCTTGGCTAACACAAAGAGCGTGTAGTATATCTCTCCTTTGTTTCTAGGTAAGGATTTAGAATGGCTTTTAAAATATCTCAGATTACTTTTCTCACATTGTTTATCCAATATGACCAATCATAGCAGGCTCTCTGCCAATCCCCTTGTTTAACTTATCAGCTTGCTTAGTTCTGTGGAATCTTTCTCATACATTTTTTTCCCTTCACACAACACTCACCACAGGTGAAATTCTCTCCTGGGTCTAGAGCCAGATCAAGGCTCATGTGATAAGTTATTGCTTAAATTTATAGCAATATTATGAGGGCTTAAATTCATTTTAAGGACCTGGCACAGTCCTCCGAACAGGTGTGAGTTTTAACTATTAAGAGAAAGTTCACTTCAGCTGGAAAACTTGCAGCTTTGGCTGTACTTTCAAACAATTTAAACTTTCAGTCTCCTTTACTATAAATGCAACTTGCAGTGAGTGAAGCCCGTGGTAATGCGATGCTTAAGCTTCATTTGTATGGAAGACAAACAGTTGCTGTTACAGAGTTTCAGAATGGTGTGAGGGACCGAACTATCCAGTAGTTTCAGTATGGGCAATGCAATGAAGACACAGAAATTTCAGAAAAATCAGCTGACACCTGCATGCTTGGTATTATCTACAGCTGAATTAGCTGTGAGATACAGCTACCAAGAAAATGATTATAATAATGATATTGAAAAGAATGAGCTGATTTCACTGCTTGTCTTCTTATTTTTGTAGATCAATAACTCCATACTAGATGTAGTTTAAATTAGGTTAAGAGTATACTTTTCTTTTAAAAATTCTGTTTCTTTTTCTACTTTAGAGAGGAAGGTGAAAGTGTAAGACAAAATAACTTACATACGTCTAACTTTTTCTTTTACTTTCAATCAACAATCAACTTCTCTGTTGGAAAACCAAACATTCGTATAGCACATGTCAACATTTTCTGTTTTATATCTCAGTCAAAAATTCAATATTATTGATTCATGGATATTTTGTATTTAATTCTATATAGAGGGTCATGTTTTCTAATGCATTTAATTACAGCTTTTTGCATAGTGATAAAGTCAGGATCTCTGCTGGAGACAAGGTCTTGTATTAGACCTTAAGCTGGAAACAGAACTTTTCTTATGGGCCACCCTCCTTCCCCCGTGATGCAAGGCCCATCACATCCATAACAACCATACTGGTTTTCATTCCTGGAAGTTCACAGAATCACAGAATGGCAAGGGGTAGAAGGGACCTTGGGAGATCATCTAGTCCAACCCCCCTGCTAAAGCAGGTTCACCTAGAGCAGGTGAACACACCTCTTCACTAAGAGGTATAATAGAAAAAAAAGTCTTGGTGCACCTTTCACATCTCATGTTTTGAGCAAACTGTTCAGTCACACTCTGCAATTTGTATCTGGTGCAATGATACCACAGCAGTTGTGCTGTCATCCTGGAGGCATTGAGGGTTAATAATGCTGGGCGCAAATACAGATGGAGTGTGTCTTCTCATCAGGATCCACGTGAAAAGGACTCCCGCTAGAAGACATATTCCCTGGCTATGGATTTTTGGAACGGGCCTCCCTCCATGACATGTCTTCTTATTCCTCTTGTGTACCTCTCCTTTCACTTTTAGTGACACAAATCTGCCATGAAGGTGTGCCGTATGTCCTGGTCTCTTGAGGGGAATTGTGTCTCACACAGTGGAGTGTTTACCTCGTTGGACTTGTCCTTTGCTGAGCTTGTGTGGTCCTACCCACCTGGGAGGCCAATACCTGAGGGATAAATTTGGTACTGAGGGTAGCTGATAACAAAGGCAACCCTTATGAAATTCTTCCTGGCAGCAACGTGCCTGCAAAACAAAAACAGCTATTAATTGAACACAGCTTTGTAATAATAATAATAACAAAAAAAAATACAGTAAAGGAAATAAAATTCAGTAATAAGCAGCAACTGTTGCTGACCGAGACAAAAGAATGAAGATGAACTTTAATTAAAGGAAAAAAGTCACAATGCTTTTGCTTTCATGTTTTTTCTTCTTTGAAACGCCTCTCTCTTTCTCAGTGTTCCCTCCTATGCTTTCATTTTGCACCAGTAAAAATATTTTAGCCTGGATTCCATTTTTTGTCACTTCTTTTCTTATTTATTTTCAATTGTTGTATTAAAACTTCTGATTCACCATCTATGATATCCAATACTTGATATATTAGACACTTTTACTTCATTCACTGTTTTTGCCATGCTTCCTTCCTCTCTTAATATCTGTCTTCACAATTACTAAATCATTATCTTTTATATTATCCTGTTTCTCTTGTGCCTTATCTCTGTTTCACTCATCTTTTCCATCCCTGCAGCTGGCCTCCCTCTCCTGCCACCTCTTTGGAGTCTAAAACTAGGCATGTGTCATCAAAGAAATATCTCATATGCACTGATTTTTTTCTAAGTGCATCTGCTTGTCTCTTTAGTTCTGCTACTTGATCTTTCAGTACCATGAATGATAACATTTGTAAATGTTCAGTTTTGCTTCACCATTTCATCCCTTCACAGGCAAAAAAAAGTTTTATTGCATACCTGAAAATCTCTCACCACTTGAAAAATCCCCAGTAAATTACACAAATGCTAATGATGATTTACTGGGACCACATTAAAAGCTAACTTTAAGAAGAGGTTGTACACCCTGTCTATGGAAACCAGCAATTTCTTATTCTGAGGCTATCTCCACCAAAGTTAGAGCAATTTGCTCTGTTGAGAAATTAGCCTGGGCTGCTGCCACTGGAGTGGTAATGATGTCTGAGCTAACTAGGTTAAGTTAGTCCAGATAGCTCTGTGCTTCAGGGAACTCACTTCTGGGCAGACATATCCTAGGAACAGTGAGATAATTAGGAAGTAGTCTCAGATAACTGATGGCAGAACTTCACTTTTTTAAGGTATTGCTGTATACGCTAGGAAATTGAGATTTTTGAATCAGTGGTTTCCCATGCCTCAGCTCCATCCTCTAAAAATCAAGTCTTTTAAACTCAAGATGGTTATGCAATGTCAGGGCAATCAAAATTATACATCGCTGTTAAACACAGTAGTAGTAGAAGTATTCCAAAGGGCATGTTTGGAATTACCTTATCTCCTGATTAACAGTGGCTTTTCTGACTTCCTGTGTTTTGAGGATGACAAAAACATTTCTATCTTCTTGGATGTGTTGCAAATCCCTTTGTGTAGTCAAACCTCAATAATAACTTAATTTTCAAGTTCTGGTCATGGGATCCTCTTCTGGTTATTATGTTTGGGAGGGTGGGAAAAATTTATTTTTCCTTTCTTTGCATCTCAGAAAGCCTGATGGGGAGTCCAAGGAATCCCTAGAGATATAAATCTGGATCTTCAGCACCCCTTCATTTTGTCTCTTCCAGACCGCAGTTGACTGTCTGAAATAATGATCAGTGAATGCTTAAAGTAAATGGAGGTTGTTGTATCAGTCTGTACCATATTAATCAATGATGTTTCTTTAAGCTCTGTTTCACAGCTATTAAACAACGAGTTTCTGGTGAGTGAGACAGGATTTTCATAAACAGCATATGGCGCTGACTGGGAACCAGATTTACTTTTTACTTTTTTGAAAAATAATTAACTTGACTCTGCCAATGTTAGGTGAAGTTGGTCATCTCCATGAGATCCTTCTGGAACAAACAAGAGGATACTTTTCTGACTG